>NC_036864.1:97762-151937 GCF_002910315.2 Salvelinus sp. IW2-2015 | reverse complement strand
GAAATCGAGGCTCTGATTCCAGGCCGCCTAATAAATGTGCTTGATATCTATTAGTATACATTGCACTTCATAGCCTTCCACTAGATGTCAATAGGCTGGTGAGAGGTTGAAAATGGGTTCTATGGTATTCTAGGGTCAAAAAGAACAGCTTTGGAATGACGATGACCCCAGAATTCCTTTGTTCAGAAGCGACATAAAGGTCACCTATATTGGCTTCTGAAAAGCATTCGTTATAGACGTCTTATATCTCCGGCTTTGATTTTTATTAAAATGTATAATTCATCGTAAAGTATTGTTTTTTCAATATAGTTTTATTAGATTATTGAACTTTTTTCGGGAGTAGGCGTGTGACGTTCTTGCGTTTGGTGACGAAGGAGAGCTTAGCGGCCACTGCTACGTTTTGCTTGCTCATTCGAGAAGGGAAAAATTGCCATTCTAAAACCAACCAACGTTTTTCTGATAAAGAACCCCTTGTACAACATTTCTGATGGAAGAATCACTCAAAAGTCAGGACCCATTTATAGATGTTATTTAGATATCTTGTCGAACATGTTTACTATTAGTTTGTGCCCAGATTTTTCGGGCGATCTCTCGCTATAACGTAAGCTGCATGACGTACTGAAGATACAACATGTATTTTTTAGTAAAGTTTATGAATAGTTATTTGGTCAGAATAGGTGAGTGTCAGAAACATATACGGAGATTCTGGAAAATAATTGCTACATGGTCACATTGTATAACCACGGATTTCAGCTCTAAATATGCAAATTTTCGAACAAACCATATATGTATTGTGTAATATGATGTTATAGGACTGTCATCTGATGAAGTTTATGAAGGTTAGTGAAAAAATGTATATCTTTTGCTGGTTTATTCGCCATCGCTAACGTTGAATTGAATGAATGGGGTTGTGTGGTAGGCTATTGTAGTAAGCTAATATAATGCTATATTGTGTTTTCGCTGTAAAACACTTAAAGAATCGGAAATATTGTCTGGATTTATAAGATGTTTTTCTTTCATTTGCTGTACACCATGTATTTTTCATAAATGTTTTATGATGAGTATTTAGGTATTTCAATTTGGTCTCTGTAATTGTTCTAGCTGCTTCGGTGCTATTTCCGATTGTAGCTGCAATGTAAAACTATGATTTATACCTCAAATATGCAAATTTTTCGAACAAAACATAGATTTATTGTATAACATGTTATAAGACTGTCATCTGATGAAGTTGTTTCTTGGTTAGTTTGGTTGGTTCTTGGTTAGTTTGGTTGGTTTTGTGCATGCTACCTGTGCTGTGAAAAATGTCTGTGCTTTTTTGTATTTGGTGGTGAGCTAACATAAATATACGTGGTGTTTTCGCTGTAAAACATTAAAAAAATCGGACATGTTGGCTGGATTCACAAGATGTTTATCTTTCATTTGCTGTATTGGACTTGTTAATGTGTGAAAGTTAAATATTTCTAAAAAATATCTTTTGAATTTCGCGCCCTGCACTTGGACGGGCTGTTGTCATAAGTGTACCGACACCGGCCTGCAGCCATAACAGGTTAATCTTAACTATCTAGGCTGGGCTATCTCTGAAGTACAGTATCTTTAGACTCTGTGTGAAAGTTTACTTTATGCATACAGTATGCTATAAATAACCTTGAGTTTCACTGTTTTACATAAAGCTTCTTTTATTTAGCTAACGAGTCTATCTGGCTTTACTTCTTTTCAGAAGAGTTCAGTCAGCCATGCTTCATGTCTGTAGTTTAAAGGAATACCCCACCCAAAAATGATGTTTTGGTATTTGTTTCAATAGTCCACTGTTGATAAAGTCCCAAAAAGTCCCAAAATGTGCATGTCAGCAATCACAGTGCTACAGAGGGAAGTGAGTACGGCTCAGTACATCACTGGGGCCGAGGTCTCTGCCATCCAGGATCTCTATACTAGGTGGTGTCAGAGGAAGGCCCTAAAAATTGTCAAAGAGTCACAGGGCTATTTTCGGCGTTAAGGCGGTGCTAGTGTCAAACGCACGTTAGTTTGCAATTTCGTCATGTAAAAACTGATGTCACTGGCATTTTCCAGCCCTAACGCCAGGTTCGGCAATTTACCTGTCTTATATCAGCTTGCTTGTGGTCAGAGGGCAGGTTATAAATATTTGAGGTGTGTCCTAAAAAATATGATCCACAGTGCTAATTTCAGGCAGCGCTGATGGGGATATTTACGACCAACCAAAAGCAGTTGGTTATGTCATTCATTTTGACAGCAGAAATGCAGCCTATCCAGCCGTGAAGCACACTGCACATATGTTCATGGAACAAGAGTAGCCCGATGTGCTTTTGCTGCCTGTATACTTCGTATTTAGAAACATAAAAAACTAACGTTTTTTCCCAATTAATTTTATTTGATTTAAAACCAAGCATAGCCTCCTCTCTTCTCAATTAAGTTTTTTTTAATCTGTCCAATGCAATCGTGAAGTAGTCAAGGCTGTCGATGAAGGGTTTGGATACTGAGACAACTTGGAAATAATTGTGTTCATTATTTTATGGCTAATAAATCCTATTAGTTGAATTGAATAAATGCACTGCACGTTTTACAGAGCAATTATTTGATTGACGATACGTTCATAATTTAGTAGGTATATTGGTAAATGTTATTCACACTACACATAGCAAGCACATGCTTGGGTTCCATCCTGACATCCCTGGTCTACTTGACTCAAGAAATTAATGCTAGAACATTGGTCACCAGGATTAGCTATTTGTATCTAGCCTCCTAATAATTGCATAACGCTGCAAGATAGGCACATGTTCATTATAGTCACACTAAGAGGTGATGCAAGGCTCACTACCTTGACCTAGATCCTCCAGAGACGCACAGGGCCTGTTGCATTTACTCACACAATAATGGAGTCAGATTGATGAATGTAGTTTAATATTATATTCAACATAATTCTCATTTAACTACACCATAAAACTGCTAAATAGTTATTCCGGGTAGCTATTGGTTAACTATCTGCATTGACCCTTTTTGCACTAACTGTTTTGCCACATCACATACTCTGCTGATACTGTTTATTATCTATCATGTTGCCTAGTCATTTTATCCTTACCTATATGTAAATATCTATTTCAATTACCTCGTACCCCTGCAAAATAGGACGGGTTGTGCAGGCTCTACGCTCGAGACCTCCAGTGCGCCTCCACGGCCCAGTGTATCCTGTGCTCGCTCTCAGAACCAGGCCTCCTGTATGTCTTACCAGCCTGGTGAGTCCTGTGCCTGCTCCCAGAGCCAGGCCTCCTGTGTCCCTCCAGTCCGAAGCCTCCAGTGATGATCCATGGCAAGAAGCCTCCAGTGATGATCCATGGCACGAAGCCTCCAGTCATGATCCATGGCAAGAAGCCTCCAGTGATGATACATGGCACGAAGCCTCTAGTGATAATCCATGGCACGAAGCCTCTAGTGATAATCCATGGCACGAAGCCTCCAGTGATGATCCATGGCAAGAAGCCTCCAACGACGGCCACCAGTCCGGAGCCTCCAGCGACGCTCCCCAGTCCGGAGCCTCCAGCGACGTTCCCCAGTCCGGAGCCTCCAGCGACGTTCCCCAGTCCGGAGCCTCCAGCGACGGTCCCCAGTCCGGAGCCTCCAGCGACTGTCCCCAGTCCGGAGCCTCCAACGACGGTCTCCAGTCCGGAGCCTCCAGCGACAGTCTCCAGTCCGGAGCCTCCAGCGACGGCCTCCAGTTCGGAGCCTCCAGCGACGGTCCCCAGTCCCGGAGCCTCCAGCGACGTCCCCCAGTCCGGAGCCTCCAGCGACGGTCCCCAGTCCGGAGCCTCCAGCGACTGTCCCCAGTCCGGAGCCTCCAGCGACGGTCTCCAGTCCGGAGCCTCCAGCGACAGTCCCCAGTCCGGAGCCCGCAGCGACGGTGCCCAGTCCGGGGCCCGCAACGAGGGTGCCCAGTCCGGGGCCCGCAGCGAGGGTGCCCAGTCCGGGGCCCGCAGCGAGGGTGCCCAGTCCGGGGCCCGCTACGAGGGTGCCCTGTCTGGGGACCGCAGCGAGGGTGCCCTGTCCGGGGACCGCAGCGAGGGTGCCCAGTCCAGGGCCCGCAACGAGGGTGCCCAGTCCGTGGCCAGCTACGAGGGTCCCCAGTCCGGGGTCGGCGACGAGGGTGCCCAGTCCGGGGCTTGCCTAAACTATAGTTTGTTAACAAGAAATGTGTGGCGTGGTTGAAAAACGAGTTTTAATGACTCCAACCTAAGTGTAAACTAGGTGTAAACTTTCAACTGTACATGTGTAGTTATTCCTTGTGTTATTCTTTTTCTATTATTTCTCTTTTTTTCTCTCTGCATTGTTGGGAAGGGTACATAAGTATATGTCACTGTTAGTCTACACCTGTTGTTTATGAAACATGTGAAAAATACAATGTTATTGTATTTATGTATTTAGAGTGTCCTCTCAGGCTCTGAGGTCCTCTCAGGCTCTGAGGTCTACCCTACAACTGACCCCTCGACTCGCTAGCTCTCAATCAATCTTTCAAGTAATGAACCTCAAAAAATAGAAAATGGGGGTTCTAAATCTGCAAGCCGTTGGTTTCACAAAAAAAACTCTGCTTCGGCTTAAAAGACAATTATTGTGTATGCTATTGGAATCCTCGTTGTGCTGGCTGTGTGTATGTGTGTGTGTGTGTGTGTGTGTTTGCTTGCAGGCATACAGTGCTTTCAGAAAGTATTCACACCCCTTTGACAAAATTGCTTGGACTCACTCCGTGTGCAATAATGACTACCTCATCTCCTTTCCCCACACATACAATTAAGGTTCCACAGTGAATTTCAACTGAAATTCAACCACAAATGCCAGGGAGTTTTCCAATGCCTCGCAAAGAAGGGCACCTATTGGTAGATGAAAAAAAGCATACATTGAATATCCTTTTGAGAATGATGTTCTGAATTACGATTTTGATGGTGAATCAATACACCCAGTCACTACAAAGATACTCATTTGCCGGAGAGGAAGGAAACCGCTCAGGGATTTTGCCAATGGTCACAGAGTTTAATGGCTGTGATAGGAGAAAACTGAGGATGGATCAACAGTGTTGTAGTTAGTCTACAATACTAACCTAAATGACCGGTGTGAAAAGAAAGAAGCATGTACAGAATAAAACATTTTCCAAATCATGCATCCTGTTTGCAATAAGGCTCTAAAGTAAAACTGTAAAGGATTTGGCAAAGAAATTAACTTAATGCATCCTATTTGCAAATAAGGCACTAAAGTAAAACGGGGGAAAAAAGGCAAATTAACTTGAACCACTCTTCCTATTTTCAAGCATGGTGGAGGCTGCATCATGTTATGGGTATGCTTGTCATCGGCAAACACAAAGGAGTTTTTTAAGGAGACAAAAGAAACGGAATAGAGCTTAGCTCAGGTAACATCCTAGAGGAAAACCTGGTTCAGTCTGCTTTCCAACAGACACCGGGAGACAAATGTACCTTTCAGTAGGACAATAACCAATAAAACACAACACACTGCCAAAGGTGAGTCAGTATTGAGTCAGGAGGTTATGTTATATATGTATTGAGTCAGGAGGTTGAATACTTACTGTATGTAATCAAGATATATTAGTGTTATATTTCTCTATTTAAAAAGCATATATTTTTACATATGGTCATATGGTTTTTTATCCACTTTGACATTATAGAGTATTGTGTGTCGATCAGTGACAAAAAATTACAATGAAATCAATTTTAATCTCAACAAAATGTGGAAAAGTCAAGGAGTGTGAATACTTTGTTTGTTTTTGGACTCACTGGAGCATACTTTGGAGTTATCGTTTAAAGTAAAGTCTGACAACAGACTGTATATGGCTTATGCTAGTAACGGTAGACAACATTTACATTTAACATTTACATTTAAGTCATTTAGCAGACGCTCTTATCCAGAGCGACTTACAAATTGGTGCATTCACCTTATGACATCCAGTGGAACAGCCACTTTACAATAGTGCATCTAAATCTTTTAAGGGGGGTCAGAAGGATTACTTTATCCTATCCTAGGTATTCCTTAAAGAGGTGGGGTTTCAGGTGTCTCCGGAAGGTGGTGATTGACTCCGCTGACCTGGCGTCGTAAGGGAGTTTGTTCACATTGGGGGCAGAGCAGCGGTTTGACTGGTCTGGCGGGAAGTACCTTCTCCAGGGTAGGGAGAGGCGAGCAAGACAGAGGTGCATGAAGAGGGCCTATGTGGGTGTAGGGTCTGATACAGAAGCTGAAAGGTACGGGTGTTCCCTCACAGCTCCGAGCAACTGTCTTTAGGTAGCGGATGCGAGTTAAACTGGAAGCGTGGATGGGAGCGGAGGAGCGGGGTGAGTGAGACTTGGGAAGGTTGACCCAGACGGGTAATGGCGGCGTCTGGATGGAGTTGTAGGGCGTTTTTTGATGGACAGGCAGGGAGCAGCAACAGGAGTTTGCAGTAATCCAGACAGGGGATGAAGTGGAACAAAATTAGGATGCCGCGTTCTGTGTGAGGCAGGGTCGTACCTGCGGATGTCGTAGAGATGAACTCAGAGGGCCACCGCTCCTTGAAATGTTATGAGAGACAGGAGGTTTTCCAGGATACGCAGGGTCTTAGGTTGGAGGAGGACACAATGGAGTTTGGTCACGGAATGGCAGATATGGATGACGGGCAGTCCTTCCCAGGAGAATGACGACTCCGTCTTAGCCGAGGTTCGCTTGATTTGTCCGTCATTACCACAACTGCTTTCCAGACTGATAGCGATTCCGCCATCCTGGTCATATAAAGGGGAAAGGAGAAGTAATTGTGTGTGTCTGCATAGCAATGTATGGCGAGACCATGTGTGGGTATGACAGCAAGTGATTGGTGTTAGCGAGAACGGAGAAGGGCGCAGACAGAGCCTGGGGACAGTGGTGAGAAGCGTGGGAGGGACATGCTTTCTGCACGCCACTGGTAGAGACGACTGTCAGGTAGGACGAATCACGACCGAAATCAGGGACGCCGGAGATCTGCCGCAACTCAGAGAGGGTGGAGAGGAGTGATTGGATGGTTCCAGTACTTCGAGGCAGCGATAGTCTAGAGGATGAGAGCGAGGAGAGAGAGTTAAGCTTTAGCAGTGGGGAGCGCCTCGTGATAAGAGGAGGAGTCTCAGTTGAATGACTAGTCTTGAAACCTGACTGATTTGGATCAAGGATTCTGAGATGAGATAGCAGGAGAGCTGGCCAAGGACGGCACGTTCAAGAGTTTTGGAGAGAAAAGAAAGAAGGGATACTGGTCTGTAGTTGTTGACATCGGAGGGATCGAGTGTAGGTTTCTTCAGAAGGGGTGCAACTCTCGCTCTCTTGAAGACGGAAGGGACTTAGCCAGCGGTCAGGGATGAGTTGATGAGCGAGGTGAGGTAAGGGAGAAGGTCTCCGGAAATAGTCTGGAGAAGAGAGGAGGGGATAGGGTCAAGCGGGCAGGTTGTTGGGCGGCCGGCCGTCACAAGACGCGAGATTTCATCTGGAGAGAGAGGGGAGAAAGAGGTCAGAGCACAGGGTAGGGCAGTGTGAGCAGAACCAGCGGTGTCGTTTGACTTAGCAAACGAGAAACGGATGTCGTCGACCTTCTTTTCAAAATGGTTGACGAAGTCATCTGCAGAGAGGGAGGAGGGGGGGGGAGGGGGAGGAGGATTCAGGAGGGAGGAGAAGGTGGCAAAGAGCTTCCTAGGGTTAGAGGCAGATGCTTGGAATTTAGAGTGGTCAACGATGTTTAGAGTGGACAACGATGTTTTGAGTGTGGGGATATTGGCCATAAACGACATGCTTGCCCGAAAAGGGAGAAGGCAGAGGCAGCGGTGCAGGTGGTCCTCGTAACGCCTGGGCCCACTGATGTAGGGAGAGGTCGGCCGACAGCGGTAGAGAATTCACAAGCACCTGTTGCTTAGGGACAACTTGTCCGTGTTGAGGGTACAGAGTTGCAACTTGTAGTAGAGGGGAACATAGTGTCTGTTATGCAGCAGACAGTTGTAGGCGGTAAGGACGGATCTGAGGAGCCATTTCCTCAGACTGGTGAGGAGATGCCCAGTACAAGTGATGGGGTACAGGAGGAGATTCATGTGGAGCTAGTTTCCCAGGTAGCGGAGGAGATGCCCACTACAAGTAATGGGGTACAGGAGGGGGTTCGGGTGGGGCTCGTCTCCCAGGTAGTGGAGGAGATGCCCGGTACGAGTGATGGGGTGCAAGTGGGGAGTGTTGAGAGTGGCTGAAGGGAGTCAGGGGTCTGTGGCCTCAGTTGAGGAGGATCAGGAGAAGGATATGGATATCTCTCTTAACATCCTAGCAGCTGGCGACGACTCAATTTACAATCTAGAGGAGGTAAATGGGTTCCTGGATCAGACTTATGGGAAATCTGTCAAATTGGCAGATTTTTTTTGATGTTGATAAGTTTGTGAGGTCAGCTGTGATGTTACAGAAGACGGTGGTGTTAGACCAGTTGAGTGAGAAGAAGTGTTGTCACTTGAGGAAATTTGTTACTGCTGTCACGGCAGCAAAAGGTAGTAGGAAACGTGGTAAGGTTAAGAGAAAATTAAAATAATGATGATGATTATGCCTTATAGGGTGTTTTTCTCTTGGTTTGGTTTCTCTGTGGTTTCTTCTGCCTTTCCTTTCTCTTTTCTAGATGGAGGTACTAAGGGTAGGTTCTCTCAATGTTAACGGGCAGGAATAAGAGGGCTTGGGTATTAGAAGTAATAAAACAGAAAAGGCTTAATGTCGTTTTTCTACAGGAGATACATAGGGATGAGGCTAATGAGATTGACTGGGGTATGTGGTGGGAGGGGCAGCATATACTCAGTCATGGTACTAATTTCAGTGCTGGTGTGGCAATTTTGTTTTCCTCAGGCTTAGGGGTGACTGTGGTATCTACAACAGAGATTGTCAAGGATCAGGTTTTATTAGTCAAGGCGGAAGTTATGTTTTTAATAAAAAAAATAATGTTTATGCTCCTAATGAGGGTACAGAGCGTATTGCATATTGCTGTATTTTATCAAATAAAGAAAACCTTAAGACAGTGTGACCAAGAGGGGTGTCACGCCCTGGCCTTAGTATTCTTTGTTTTCTTTATTATTTTAGTTAGGTCAGGGTGTGACATGGGGAATGTATGTGTTTTTTGTAGTGTCTAGGGTGGTTGTAAGGTTTAGGGGGTTTATTAGAGTAATTGGGTTTATGTTTAGTATAGTAGTCTAGCTGTGTCTATGGTTGAGTGTAGGTATCTAGGAAAGTCTATGGTTGCCTGAATTGGGTCTCAATTAGAGACAGCTGGTTATTGTTGTCTCTGATTGGGAGCCATATTTAAGGCAACCATAGGCTTTAGCTGTTTGTGGGGAATTGTCTATGTTGAACGTTTGTAGCCTGTGTGTGTGCACTACGTTTATAGCTTCACGGTCGTTTGTTGTTTTTGTATAGTTTGTAATAGTGTTTCGTTTCATGTTCATCTTCGTAGTATAATAAAAGAAGATGGCTTATTTTCCACATGCTGCGTTTTGGTCCGTCTCTCCTCCACACGATCGTGACAAGGGGTGTATGGTTTTAGGGGGAGACTGGAACTGTACAGTGGATTTTACTGTTGACCGCACTGCTGAAGAACCTCACCTGCGGTCAGCTACTTGCCTGTCTGGTCTATTAACTGAGTGAGCTTTCTGATGTGTGGAGAGTAAGGAATGCACCAGTTAGTTAGTACACATGGTTAAAAGTTAATGAAGGTTGTCAGTGCAGGAAGGTTAGACAGGTTGTATGTATCTGAGCAACACTCTAGTAGGGTTGGAAGGTGTGACATTACTCCTGTGGGTTTCTCTGATCACCATAATGTGACTGTTGATATTCACTTGTCCTGTCCACGAAGGTCGTCACCTTATTGGTATTTTAATTTGAAGTTGTTACATGATGTCATGTTCTGTGAAAAGTTGTTGTTTTGGAAAAAATGGAGGGTTACTAAATGGAATTTTGAGTCCTTAAGACAATGGTGGGAGATTGGGAAGGCCCAAATACGAGTGTTTTGTCAACAGTATACTGCTCTGTCTCGTATTGAAGTAATTCATTAAGATGTCTCCGATGTCTTTATAGGGGAAGGGTGCTGGTTGCCAATAATCTAGCTGCCTCTACCCTGTGGCACACACTAATGATTTCACAGCCACCTGGGGGTCTGATATAAGAGCTTCAGAGTACCCTTGTTAATTTCTTCTGGTCTGGACAACATTGGATTAAAGCTGCGGCCCTGTACCTGCCACTGCATGAGGGTGGGCAAGGCCTGGTGGACCTTTCTTCCAGGATCATGGCTTCAAGCAGCCCAGAGACTGTTGTACAGTGACTGTTCTAGCTGGGTTGACACAGCCTACACATTGATGAGGAGAGCGGGCTGTTTGGGCTTAGACAAGCACCTTTTCCTCTTAAAGTTGGAGAGGGGTGATTTGCCTGGCCTGACTCCATTTTATGAGTCTTTTATGCAAGCTTGGAGAGTCCTTGTCAAGTCCCGTAAGGCCTGCATGCCACCAGGGATGTGGCTTTTTGAAGAGCCTCTTTTTCACAACACTGCCATCCAGTTCCGTGTTCTGGGTTGAGCTAGCCTACGTTCATGCCTGTTAGGCGTGGGGTGTACCAAGCTGGGTCATCTGATGCGGAGCAGGAGCAGATCGTTGGAGGATCTGGGAGAAAGAGCGGGGATCCGATCATCTCGCCTACTGAGGTTGGTCGTCGCTGAGGTCTGTGACTCCTTGCCAGTGCTTCATCTGCAGTATGTGACTGACACTTCCAATTCTGATCGGTGGAAGGAGGGTCAGGATTATGTGTTCCCTGCACTGATTGTTAGTGCTGCTGCGGGAGCATTCGAGGAGGACGTGGGGATGCTGCTTTCCTTCGATACCCCGGAGCTGGGGGAGTTCAAGGAGGTGGGAAAGAAGGCCATGTACCGAATATATGTAAAGGTGTCCCATGCCTCTTCCCTGGAAGGAGTAAAATCGACGAGGTGGGCGGGTGTGCTTGGTCCAGGTGCCTCTCCAAAAGGCTGTTGGCGATCATTATACAAACTGCCTATTGATAAGAGGACAGCTGACCTCCAATGGAGGATAATACATGGAGCCATAGCAACCAACATGCATCTGGTACACCTGCACCCTACTGTTGGGGAGGGGTGTCCATTTTGTGCTGAGTCTGAAACTCTGGCACATCAGTTTTTACTGTGTCCCAGGTTGGTAGGGATGATTGACCTGATAACTAATTGGTTCTCAATGTTGGGAGAGGTTTTCTCTTCCCAACTGTATATATTTGGGCCAAAGTACAGGTTCAGTCAAAAGGGTGTAGTTGTGTTGCTTAATTTTGTGTTAGGGGCAGCAAAATTAGCGATATGGAAGACCCGAAAGAACAGTATTCGGGGACAGGGGTCTGTGGATGTGGTGGGAATGCTGGAGGGAATGTTGGCAGCGAGACTAAGGGTTGAGTTTGCCTATTATAAACTTGTCAACAATATTGATCTGTTTATGAGTATATGGGGTATTCAGAGGCTGTTGTGTTTAGTTACTGTGAGTTTCTCTCTCTCTCGCTCACTCACATAAGTTCTGTGATACTCACAGACATGATTCAAACAGTTTTAGAAACTTCAGAGTGTTTTCTATCCAGATCTACTAATAATATGCATATCTTATATTCTGGGGATGAGTAGAAGGAAGTTGAAATTGGTACTATACACAGCAAGTGCAGTGTGTGCTTAGGTCCCTGGGTGTGTGTGTGTGGATTAATCGGCTGCATTTTATGGTGAATTCCTCTACTGTTTAATCATATTTAGTCATCCATACAGTGTTGTTGTGTGTCAGTTAGTGAGTGAGTGAGTGAGTGACCTAAGCACACACTGCACTCGCTGTGTTAACCTTAACCCTGTAATAACAGCTTAACTTCTCTAGGATAGGGGGCAGCATTTCCAATTTTGGATAAATAGCGTTCCCAATTTCAACTTCCTTCTACTCATCCCCAGAATATAAGATATGCATATTATTAGTAGATTTGGATATAAAACACTCTGAAGTTTCTAAAACTGTTTGAATCATGTCTGAGTATCACAGAACTTATGTAGCAGGCAAAACCACGAGGACTAACCATTCAGATTCATTTTTTTTTTAGGTCACCGTCTGTTCAATGATATTTCATTGGGATACTAGATTTCTAATCAACATGTTTGCAGTTCCTACCGCTTCCACTGGATGTCACCAGTCTTTGGAAATAGGTTGAGGTTATTCCTTTGTGCAATGAAGAACAACGCCCACCTGGAATCAGTGTAACGTTATGTGTACTGTTTGAGAGTTGCGCAAGACTAGAAAAGTAGCGTTAGTTTGACCTCCTGTATTGAAAACAGATAGACCTGTCTTCAATTTGATCGATTATTAACGTTTACAAATACCTTAAGTTGTATTACAAAAGTAGTTTGAAATGTTTTGGCAAAGTTTAGAGGTAATTTTTGAGATATTTTGTAGTGACGTTGCGCAAATTGGAAGCTGTTTTTTTCTGGATCAAACGCGCCAAATAAATTGACACTTTGGACATATATGGACGGAATTAATCGAACAAAAGGACCATTTGTGATGTTTATGGGACATATTGGAGTGCCAACAAAAGAAATTCGTCAAAGGTAAAGCATGATTTATATTTTATTTCTGTGTTTTGTGTTGCGCCTGCAGGGTTGAAATATGCTACACTCTCTTTGTTTACTGTTGTGATATCATCAGATAATAGCATCTTATGCTTTCGCCGAAAAGCCTTTTTGAAATCTGACATGTTGGCTGGATTCACAACGAGTGTAGCTTTAATTTGGTATCTTATATGTGTGATTTAATGAAAGTTTGATTTTATATCATTTTTTAAATTTGGCGCTCTACATTTCCCCTGGCTATTGGCCAAGTGGGACGCAAGCGTCCCTACTATCCCAGAGAGGTTTAAAGTGGAACTCAACTATACTGTCGTGGAATGCGTTTCAAATGCTTTGAAATCTTTCAAATTGGTCACAATAAATCTAATTTGAGTTTGAGTCAGCTATGGAAGTGTTACGGCTGTCCTCGCTGACAGAAGGTGTGGACCAAAACGCAGAGTGGTTAGTGTTCATTCTTTTAATGAAAGTCAACAAAACACTTCAAAATACAAAAACAACCAACGTGACAAAACCGAAACCGTCCTGTGTGGCAACAAAACCCTCCACAGGAACAAACACCCACAAAACACAAGTGAAACCCTGGCTGCCTAAGTATGATTCTCAATCAGGGACAACGATTGACAGCTGTCTCTGATTGAGAATCATACCAGGCCGAACACAAAATCCCAACATAGAAAATCAACCATAGACAACCCACCCAACTCACGCCCTGACCAACTAAAATAAATACAAAACAAAGGAAAACAGGTCAGGAACGTGAGAGGAAGCAAATTCATTTATTTAATGTCTGAGCTTTGTTTATTGTTTTTTAAATGCCAATCAGTTTAAAAAAAAAGTTTTTTACTTAGATATTTTTTTTGCAAAAATTCCAGCACTGCAGCATGTCAAATGTTTTATTACTCGTATTAAAAGAATTCCTGAATTGTTTTGTTGTTGAGTGTCTGGCTATTTCTGCTAATATGTGTGGAACTCATTCTTCTTTATTTGCAGTCACATGGCATCAAATCAGGTGAAATATATATAACAGCTATGTGTCCTCAGCTGAATAGCTGTGTTGGCTTTACAGTATCTACAGTTGAAGTCAGAAGTTTACATACACTTAGGTTGGAGTCATTAAATCTTGTTTTTCAACCACTCCACAAATTTCTTGTTAACAAACTATAGCTTTGGCAAGTCGGTTAGGACATCTACTTTGTGCATGACACAAGTACTTTTTCTAACAATTGTTTACAGACAGATTATTTCACTTATATTTCACTGGGTCACAATTCCAGTGGGTCAGAAGTTTACATACACTAAGTTGACTGTGCCTTTAAACAACTTGGAAAATTCCAGAAAATTATGTCATGGCTTTAGAAGCTTCTGATAGGCTAATTGACATAATTTGAGTCAATTGGAGGTGTACCTGTGAATTTATTTCAAGGCATACCTTCAAACTCAGTGCCTCTTCGCTTGACATCATGGGAAAATCAAAAGAAATCAGCCAAGACCTCAGAAAAATTATTGGAGACCTCCACAAGTCTGGTTCATCCTTGGGAGCAATTTCCAAACGCCTGAAGGTACCACGTTCATCTGTACAAACAATAGTACACAAGGTTAAACACCATGGGACCATGCGGCCGTCTGTCTCCTAGAGATGAACGTACTTTGGTGAGAAAGTGCAAATCAATGTCAGAACAACAGCAAAGGACCTTGTGAAGATGCTGGAGGAAACAGGAACAACAGTATCTATATCCACAATAAAACGAATCCTATATCGACATAACCTGAAAGGCCGGTCAGCAAGGAAGAAGCCACTGCTCCAAAACCGCCATAAAAAAGCCAGACTACGGTTTGCAACTGCACATGGGGACAAAGATCGTACTTTTTGGAGAAATGTCCTCTGGTCTGATGAAACAAAAATAGAACTGTTTGGTCATTATAACCATTGTTATGTTTGGAGGAAAAAGGGGGAGGCTTGCAAGCCGAAGAACACCATCCCAACCATGAAGCACGGGGGTGGCAGCATCATGTTGTGGGGGTGCTTTGCTGCAGGAGGGACTGGTGCACTTCACAAAATTGATGGCATCATGAGGATGGAAAATTATGTGGATATATTGAAGCAAAATCTCAAGACATCAGTCAGGAAGTTAAAGCTTGGTTGCAAATGGGTCTTCCAAATGGACAATGACCCCAAGCATGCTTCCAAAGTTGTGGCAAAATGGCTTAAGAACAACAAAGTCAAGGTATTGGAGTGGCCATCACAAAGCCCTGACCTCAATCCCATATAAAAATTGTGGGCAGATCTGAAAAAGCATGTGTGAGCAAGGAGGCCTACTAACCTGACTCAGTTATACCACCTCTGTCAGGAGAAATGGGCCAAAATTCACCCCTTCTTATTGTGGGAAGCTTGTGGAAGGCTACCCGAAACGTTTGACTAAAGATTAACAATTGAAAGGCAATGCTACCAAATTCTAATTGAGTGTATGTAGACTTCTGACCCACTGGGAATGTGATGAAAGAAATAAAAGCTGAAATAAATCATTCTCTCTACTATTATTCTGACATTTCACATTCTTAAAATAAAGTGGTGATCCTAACTGACCTAAAACAGGGCATTTTTACTAGGATTAAATGTCAGGAATTGTGAAAAAACTGAGTTTAAATGTATTTGGCTAAGGTGTATGTAAACTTCCGACTTCAACTGTTTATCAACTAATGTAGATAGCCCATTAATTTTAATTTCTATAGCTTTGTTTTTAACTACAGCTATGTTTATGTTTGAGTGGTATAAATATGTTTCGCAAAGCAGTACCAGCTTTCATGAGACATTCCCTCATCAGTGAGGACAATAGGCACACTAATCAGCAATAATATATATTATATAGAGAGTTTGGGACTATAAGGTTCAATCTGCAAAAATAGGATTCTGAGATAATTGGCTTTAAAGTTCCGAACCCTCATTGGTTTGAATGGTGTCAGCAATTTCTATCTTTTGAACTAAAGGCCTACTTGGTATTTAGAGTACCATATAGGTTGAGAACATTGAACAGAACAATATTTTGACAATAATCCACATAGAACCAGACACTTTTACGTATGTGTGGCCCCGGGAATCAAAACCACAATCCTGCTATTGCAAGTGTTACGCTCTAACAACTGAGCCATACAGTTGCAAGCCCCACGCGTCCCATTGTCTTGTGTCTGAGTAATTAAGACACAAAGACTTGGCCTCGATGTCCCCCTTGCTCCCTGCTCCCGACGCCACTCATCTCTTCTTCTGATTGGCTGTCGGAGAGAGAAGTGGAAAGTGACCACATTACTTCCTGCCATGTCAGCACCGGGCATGTCCAATGTAGCATGTGTGTGTTAGAACTCACATAGCGGTAGCTCTCCTCAAATAAACACGCACGCACGCACACACACGTACGCAACAACACAGCACACACACACCCACACACACACACACACACACACACACACACACACACACACACACACACACACACACCACACACACACACACACACACACACACACACACACACAGACGCCAAGGGAGCAATAAGGCACAATTGAAGGAAAAGCTTGACTATTTATAGCACTGTAGAATATTTATATGGTTATTGTGTTTATTTTTTTCCTATTCTATTATTAGTTGAGTGCTTTTTTTGGTTGATGTTGTGGGTAGAGCTATTTATGAACACGACTAACAATTACACAAGGCCTCATGATTAAGATCATTTTATTGGTGAATTGTAACACAAGGTTCAACAGAATCTTTAATTTTATGCCAACCCCGCCGAAGGACACATTTAGAAGTTTTTTGAGAGGTGCTGTGGGCTGCCACACCGGAACCGTTGTTTAAGTGCCTTGCTCAAAGGCACAACAGGAGGCAGTGGCATCTAGGATTTGAATGCCAGCAACCCACCAGATTTTTCCTGTCAGACCGGGATACAACAGGCAACCCTCTGGTTGCGGCTCACCTCTCTAACGCTAGACTACCTGCCACCCTTGTGAGAGAGAAGTGGGCTGTAGTCACTTTGCTTCTCTCTTTCTACATGGGACCTACTGTTTATTTTTACACTAGCTATACTTTTTTTATTTGCTCTCCATTATATAATGTTTTGGTATTGTATTTCAGTGCAGGTATGTTTTTTTTATTTTATCCACTGCTTATGGTGCAGTAGGGTTTAGAATGTTTTGGGAGAGGATTCATATCTCTGTGTATACAGAAGCTACTCTCTCCCCAACTGTCTGCTGTCTGTCTGTCTGTCTGTCTGTCTGTCTGTCTGTCTGTCTGTCTGTCTGTCTGTCTGTCTGTCTGTCTGTCTGTCTGTCTGTCTGTCTGTCTGTCTGTCTGTCTGTCTGGTCTGTCTGTCTGTCTGTCTGTCTGTCTGTCTGTCTGTCTGTCTGTCTGTCTGTCTGTCTGTCCTGTCTGTTGTCTGTCTGTCTGTCTGTCTGTTCTGTCTGTCTGTCTGGTCTGTCTGTCTGTCTGTCTGTCTGTTCTGTCTGTCCTTCTGTCTCTTCTCCTCTTTTTCTCCCTGACCATCTCAGTCCCTGTTTTTTTGTCACTCTCTCTCTCTCTCTCTGTCTCCCCCTGTTTCTCTCTCTGTCTCTCTCTCTCTCTCTTTCTTAGATTGTCAACATTATTGTTCCACAGTGATTACATAGACCTTTATTATCTTTTTTCAGATCCCTATATTTTCTGCCCAAAATAGACGACCACACAGTCCAAATGGTGTATTTATGTGCAAATTGTCACTCTGCATGAGCGGAGAAGTGCTTATTATGGATCCACAATGCTCATTTGAAATGATTGTATATCGCAAATCCAATGTGAATCACTGTCCCCTTGTCTCCGGGTCCATGCAATCCGGGTTTCTTTGGACATCCCTACCTCATTGAAGTTCAATTGTAAAATGGTTAAGGTAAGGGTTAAGGTTGGGGTTAAGGTTAGTTAAGGTTTATGGTTATATTTAAGGTTTGGGTGAGGGTAGGGGTTAACTTACGTTTAGGGTTTTAGGTAGGGATGTCCCAAGGATTCCAGATTGCACTAACCCTTGTCTCCTTCTCTGGGCTCTATTTTAACAAACCTAACACAATGGTAAATCTTACCTCTGGTAGTAGGGCTAGAGATCCGGGAGTGTGTGCAAAATATTTTTGTAATTTTCACTACGCGGGAATGGTGTTGCGAATGGGCTGGCTGCCCATCATTATGCACACCTGTCACCTTTGTTACACGCATCAGCGCTTCATTGGAATAACCTATACTCCTTCACGTTTTGATTGCCTTCCCTATATCTGTCTGTTCCTCTGTTTCATTCCCGTGTCAGTATTGATGTCATTATGTTTTTCATGTCCAGACGCTGTAAAGTCTGTTTATTATGTTTATTCTGTTTATTATTAAAGTCTGTTTATTGTTCACTCCCTGTACTTGCTTCTCATCTCCAAGCATCTGTCCTTACAGAATGCTAACATCACAATTTGAAGCATCAGGGAGTTTTTGTTTTTGTTGGTGACGTCGGGTCCGGGTGCCGCTGCCGATGGAACCGAGGGTGCCTCGGCTGGCTTTTCGGGCTTCCACGCCTTAGCTGGCTCGAGAGGTTTCCTTTCCTCGGTTGGCTCGGCAGGCTCCCATGTCATGCCTCAGCCGGCTCGTCAGGCTCCTACGCCTCAGCGGGATCGTCGGGCTCCCACGCCCCAGTCGGCTCGTCGGGCTTCTACGCCTCAGCTGGCTTGTCTGGCGCCCATGCCTCGGCCGGCCCAACAGGCCCGTCCTAGAGTGGGGGGGGGGGGGGGTATTATTTAAATGTTCACTGACTGTCTTTGCATTGTCATCAACTTCAGTGAGAATGCTGTTCATTGACTACAGCTCAGTGTTCAACATTATAGTGCCCACAAAGCTCATCACTAAGCTAAGGACCCTGGGACTAAACACCTCCCTCTGCAACTGGATCCTGGACTTCCTGACAGGCCGCCCTCAGGTGGTAAGGGTAGGTAACAACACAAAGGAGCTGATCGTAGACAACAGAAAAAGGAGGGCCGAACACGCCCCCATTCACATCAACAGGGCTGTAGTGGAGCGGGTCGAGAGTTTCAAGTTTCTTGGCGTCCAACAAACTATCGCGGTCCAAACACACCAATACAGTCGTGAAGAGGGCGCAACATCACCTTTTCCCCCTCAGGAGACTGAAAAGATTTGGCATGGGTCCTCAGATTCTCAAAAAGTTAGACAGCTGCACCATCGAGAGCATTGTCACCGGTTGCGTCACCGCCTGGTATGGCAACTGCTCGGTATCTGACTGTGAGGCGCTAGAGAGGGTAGTGCGTACTGCCCAGTACATCACTGGGGCCAAGCTTCCTGCCATCCAGGACCTAAATTCTAGGCGGTATCAGAGGAAGGCCCAAAAAATTGTATAATACTCCAGTCACCCAAGTCATAGACTGTTCTCTCTGCTACCTTACAGCAAGCGGTACCGGGGCGCCAAGTCTACGTCCAAAAGGCTCCTTAACAGCTTCTACCCCCAAGCCATAAGACTGCTGAACAATTAATCAAATGGCCACCCGGACTATATACATTGACATCCCCCCTTTGTTTTTACACTGCTGCTACTCACTGTTTATTATCTATGCATAGTCACTTTATCCCTACCTACATGTACAACTTACCTTGACTAACTTGTACCCCGCACATTGACTCGGTACCGGTTCCCTCTTTATATAGCCTCGTTATTGTAATTTTATTGTGTTACTTTTTTTAAATATTAGATTATTTATTCAATGTTTTCTTAACTTCTTGAAAGGCATTGTTGGTTAAGGGCTAGTAAGTAAGCATTTCATTGTAATCAGTGCATGTGACAAATTAAATTTGATTTATTTGATTTGATTTGAATTGAATCCGGAATCACGGAATATTCTCTTCCTAGCATAGGCTACAGTAATGGGTAATAGCAAGAGTAAAAAAAAAACATCCAGTGTTTGCTCAATATGTTTGGACAGTCAACATTGTTGTAATTGGTTTCAACGAGTATAGGCCTTTACGCATCGCACCTCTCTTCAAATAAAAAAATACTAGGTTCCTGCAAATTGTATTGTATGTGTGAGGTTCTCAATAAGCATATAGTCTAGGCCAAACGTTGATTTGACCTATGTGAATAGTTCCAACAGTGCAGCAATATCTAACATGTAATATCTAACAATTTCACAACAAATACCTAATACACACAAATCTAAGTAAAGGAATGGAATTAAGAATATATAAATATATGGACGAGCAATGTCAGAGTGGCATAGAATAAGATACAGTAGATAGTATAGAATACAGTATATACATATGAGATGAGTAATGCAAGATATGTAATCATTATTAAAGTGACTAGCGATCCATTTGTTAGATTTCAAGTCTGTATGTAGGCAGCAGCCTCTCTGTGTTAGTGATGGCTATTTAACAGTCTGATGGACTTGAGATAGAAGCTGTTTTTCAGTGTCTTGGTCCCTGCTTTGATGCAGCTTTACTGAGCTCGCCTTCTAGATGATAGCGGGTTGAACAAGCAGTGGCTCGGGTGGTTGTTGTCCTTGCTGTTGAACCAGATTTTATTATAGTAGGGTAAGAATAGCCTATAAGGGCTTGTTTTTTTATAAAACGAAACAGAAAACAAGCAATTGTTACAGGAAAGTAACACGTTTTTAAACACCATTGTCACTGGATCATCTCATGTCTCATTCCAAGATGGGCATATATTCTACATGGAGGAGTTTTAACTCACATCTAAAATAATAACAGGAGCTGGCTAAAATAATGTACAATAGCCTACATATATAAAAAGGGCATGCTCCCAAACTTGATCTTTTAATAAATCTTTGGTGATTAAAAAAATGTATTTCAAAGCAGTCTCACGAGCCAAACCCTTTATGATAGTCTTGACTACTTGACTAATGCATTGGGCAAGACAAAAACAAAAACTACCTTCATTGAGAGGAGATGAGGCTATGCTTGGTTTTTAATCAAATGAAACAAAATTGTAAAAATCATTTGGTTTGTATGTTTTTAAGTACTAGGTTTATGGGCTCAAAAAGCACATATTTCTTGTTCCATGTGGCACTGTGCTTCATGACTCGATAGGCTGCACTTCCGCTGTCAAAATACATGTTATAACCAACCGCCCTCTTAGGGCTGAGCGTCTCGGGCTCTGCACACTCTTAGATTGCATCCTACCTGGCAGGCCGCTTTTACCAGGTGACGTGGAGATGATCTGTGTCTACACCACGTACTGTCATGACTGGTATCCCCCAAGGGCTCGATGCTAGGCCTTGCTATGCGGATGACAATCAGCAACTTTTCTCCTTCCACCCTTTTGACACCCAGGTGGCGACACGCATCACTGAGTGCCTGGCAGCTATCTCAGTTTGGATGTTGGCCCACCAACTCAAGCTCAACCCTGACAGGATGGAGCATCTCTTCCTCCCGGGGAAGGCCTGCCCGCTCAAAGACCTCACCATCACAGTTGACAACTCCACGGTGTCCCCCTCCAAGAGTGCAAAAAACCTTGGCATGACCCTCGTTTTCTGCAAACATCAAAGCAGTGACTCGCTCCTGCAGGTTCATGCTCTGCCACATCGGAAGAGTATGACACTACCTCACACAGGAAGCGGCGCAGGTCCTAATCCAGGCACTTGTCATCTCCATTCTGAACTACTGCAACTCGCTGTTGGCTGGGTTCCCCACTTGTGTCATCAAACCCCTGCAATTTATATAGAACACTGCTGCCTGCCTGGTGTTCAACCTTTCCAAGTTCTCCCATGTCACGCCGCTCCTCTGCACACTCCACTGGCTTCCAGTCGAAGCTCACATCTACTGTGCTACAAGACCATGGTATTTACCTATGGAGCAGCAAGATGAACTGCCCCTCCCTACCATCAGCCTATGCTCAAACCTAGCACTCCGTCCTACCACCTCTGGTCTCATGGCCCTCCCACTCAGCTCCCACTCAGTCTAGTCCAAGCTCCTCTCTGTCCTGGCACCCCAGGACAACTATAATCCCACATAATACCACAGCCCCCCCACACCACTTTCTCACCTCCGACCCCCCCTAACTGTGAGTCACTCTGGATAAGAGCGTCTGCTAAATGACAAATGCAAAGTGTTTAATGTTACCGCTAAGACCAGCTTTTGATTGGTCTTAAATATCCACACCAGCACTGCCTAAAATTGGTACCTTGGCACACGTTTTTTAGGACACACCTCAGATATTGCAACCCCTCCCACCTCAATGCAAGGTAGAGGAGTGCTGGCTTTAACAGGTCGAAATTGCAAGCGAGCGTGCATTTGACAATTGCGCTGGCTTAATGTCAGACGAAAACAGAGCCCTCTCTCTCTCTCTCTCTTTCTCATTCTCTCTCTCTACTCTGAAAACTTTTACTTTTACTTCACTACATTCTTAAAGATAATCATTTACTTTTTAATCCATACATTTTCCCGGACACACAACAGTACTGTGGTACATTAATGGTCCAATTCACATACTTACTGTATCAAGATGGCTTTTTATCTAAACACAAACTGGTCTGGTTTGCTTAATATAATGAATTTGAAATGATTTTTTTCTAACCATTTCGTACCTTTCAGCTCATGCTGTCGGTCACGCTGGTCTAATGTAAATTTTGTTAGGAGTCCTTTACAAGCACTCGCCTTGGAGGGCGGTTCCATCCCGTTGCCACAATGTCTGTGCCCACGTGGGCGTGGTTACTGTCTTGGTAAAACTTTTAAATAAAAAACAATTCTCATTTAGAAGGCCAAGATCACATTTAATCTTCTCACAAATAGTTTCATATTTAATCCTATAAATTCCACAACATTTGGATGTAAACCTGACAACTGGGAAATATACACATTCAGAGATACAGTTATGTTGTTATACCATCCTTAATGAGACCCAAAAACAAAAACTGTTCTGACATTATTATTCTTTAAGTACCCATGGACCCTTCCAACAGTTTAGATTACAAAAATATTGTTTCATTATCCAACCTTGGATGTCACAGTACTACAAAATCTCTCTCTGTTGTAACAAAGATATTTTTATCTTCCATTTCTGAAAGAGTGGGAGAGAGAGAGTTCCTGCAGGTATTTACGACTGTCATAAAACAGCCAACTTCACCCCTATCCAACTCTGCAGGAGAGAGAGAGAGCGCTGTAGAGCGGACCCACAGTAACCTGATCCTTCAGATCTTCACAAGAAAGTCATGACAGTATCTTTACTTTTACTTAAGTATGACAATTGGGTACCTTTTCTACCACTACCCACCACCGATCTCTAGGAATTTAACCTCTCTTGGGTACGTGAGACGTTAGCGTCCCACCTCTTCAACAGCCAGTGAAACTGCTGGGCGCCAAATTCAAATACAGAAATACTCATTATAAAAATTCAGAAAACAAAACATATTTTACATAGGTTTAAAGATTAACTTCTTGTTAATCCAACCACGGTGTCAGATTTAAAAAATGCTTTACGGCGACAGCATACCTTACCATTATTTGAGAACATAGCCCAGCAGACAAATCATTACAAACAGTAACCAGCCAAGTAGAAGAGTTACACAAGTCAGAAATAGAGATAGAATGAATCCCTTACCTTTGATGATCTTCATATGGTTGCACTCAGCAGACATTCATTTACTCAATAAGTGTTCCTTTTGTTCGATAAAGTCTCTTTATATCCAAAAAGCTCTGTTTTGTTTGCGCGTTTTCTTCAGTAATCCACAGGCTCAAATGCAGTCAAAACAGGCAAACAAAAAATCCAAATTGTATCYGTAAAGTTCATAGAAACATGTCAAACGATGTTTATATTCAATCCTCAGGTTGTTTTTAGCCTAAATAATCGATAATATTTCAACCAGACAATAACGTCGTCAATATAAAATGTAAACAAGAAAGGCACTCTCGGTCTCGCGCATGAAAAAGCTCTGTGACACTTTAGGGTCCACTCATTCAGATTGCTCTTACTTCCTCATTTTTCAGAATACAAGCCTGAAACAATTTCTAAAGACTGTTAACATCTAGTGGAAGGCATAGGAACTGCAATTTGAGTCCTAAGTCAATGGATACTGTAATGACATTGAATAGAAAACTACAAAACAAAAACTGCTTCCCGAATGGATTTTTCTCAGGTTTTCGCCTGTCAAATCAGTTCTGTTATACTCACAGACACTATTTTAAACAGTTTTGGAACCTTTAGCGTGTTTCCTATCCGAATCCACCAGTTATATGCATATCATATCTTCTGGGCTGAGAAGCAGGCAGTTTAATTTGGGCATGCTTTTCATCCAAAATTCCGAATGCTGCCCCCTTCCCTAGAGAAGTTAACCCACCATTTGGTTAATTCCTTTCCAGTGAGCCACATACACTGAGTGTACAAAACATCTTCCTAATATTAAGTTGCGACCACTTTTGCCCTCAGAACAGCCTCAATTTGCTGGTGCATGGACTCATTTGCTGGTGCATTCCACAGGGATGCTTGCACATGTTGACCCCAATGCTTCCCACAGTTGTGTTAAGTTGCTGGATTTATTCTGGGTGGTACACACGGGAAACAATTCTCTTGATAGAATTTCTCTTTGATAGCTCTTGATAGAGCTTCCCTGGCACAATGGAACAAAAGTGCAAACTCTATTCAAACTGGCCCTCCAGGGAGGCTCAAACAGACTGTCAAAATATTTGTAAGAAAGCAAATGCTATTTGAATCCAGCTCTGCTACATATCTCAGCTCTATGGTTGTGCTACCACTGAGAGGTCTGTGAGATTGTCAGTGACCACATCATTAGTGGTGACTGATGAGGAGTCAAGTTGATTAACAGCAAGAAATGAATGAGATTATGCAGTCTGGTCTGGAGCGTGTTAGAACTAATCAAGGTGTGTTTGGGTTCGAGAGAGAGAGAGAGAGAGAGAGAGAGAGAGAGAGAGAGAGAGAGAGAGAGAGAGAGAGAGAGAGAGAGCAGAGAGAGAGAGAGAGAGAGAGAGAGAGAGAGAGAGAGAGAGAGAGAGAGAGAGAGAGAGAGAGAGAGAGAGAGAGAGAGAGAGAGAGAGAGAGAGAGAGAGAGAGAGAGAGAGAGAGAGAGAGAGAGAGAGAGAGGACGAGAGAGAGAGAGAGAGAGAGAGAGAGAGAGAGAGAGAGAGAGAGAGAGAGAGAGAGAGAGCGAGAGAGAGAGAGGAGAGAGAGAGGAGAGAGAAGAAGGAGGAAGACGAGGAGAGAGAGAGAGAGAGAGAGAGAGAGAGAGAAGAGAGAGAGAGAGAGAGAGAGAGAGAGAGAGAGAGAGAGAGAGAGAGAGACCAACACTTTGTCTCAAGACACCGATTTTCACGTGTGACCTCACAAGCCACCTCCATCTGATGTGTGACTCTATAAGGGCAAAGCGTACATGATAATCCCAAGTTTGGTCAACATCAACTTGGTTCCTGGATCCTTTCACAGCATTACAAGGCTGCGTTGAGACAATGACTTATCAATGACCCAAGACCAGCTCATTTCATCCCTACCACTGTGTCACTCAGTTGTCATAATGCTTCAGCAAATGTACATTATCCCAGGGGATTTGGAGTAACTTAATTCATGTCCCTCTTACTGCCCTGAATGCCTTTGCTGATTCCACAGCTATTGTATGTAGTAATCATGTGCTTATGAACGAGAGTGATACTGTTAGCACTAAGGCATTGTTTCCTAGCAAGAAGTCCACTGTGTGCAGCTCACCATGCATGAACATAAATAACATGAGCATGTCTACCTCTGCAAAGCTTCCCAGTAAAGCAATAAAAACAATCAAGCATCCCAGAAAAGTGTTAAAAATAGCCCACGTTAACATATGTAGCTTATCATGAAATCAATATTTTTTTAGTAACAGATGACATTCATATTCTAACAATCTCTGAAACTCACTTAGATAATACCTTTGATGATACCTTCAGCATCGTAGTTGGAGTCCAGGACACCTACAGCACCAGATGTCACAGGAAGGCCAAAAAGATTAGCAAGGACATCAACCACCCGAGCCACGGCCTGTTCACCCCGATATCATCCAGAAGGCGAGGTCAGTACAGGTGCATCAAAGCTGGGACCGAGAGACTGAAAAACAGCTTCTATCTTAAGGCCATCAGACTGTTAAATAGCCATCACTAGCCGGCTTCCACCTGGTTACGCAACCATGCACCTTAGAGGCTGCTGAACTATACATATAGGCTTGGATTCACTGGCCACTTTAATAATGGAACACTAATCACTTTAATTATGTTTAAATAATGTTTACATACTGCTTTACTCATCTCATGTATATACTGTATTCTATTCTACTGTATTTTAGTCAATGCCACTCCGACATTGCTCAGTCTAATATTTATATATTTTTAAATTCCATTCTTTTACTTTTAGATTTGTGTTGATTTTTGTGAATCATTTTTAGGTACTACTGCACTGTTGGAGCTAGGAACACAAGCATTTCGCTACACCCACAATAACATCTGCTAAACATTTGATTTGATTTTGATACAGTGGCAGCAATACATGGTTATAAGATCTACAGAAAATACAGAAATGCCAAAGGTGGAGGTGTAGCCGTTTATATTCAAAACCACATTCCTGTAAACCTTAGAGAGGATCTCATGTTAAATACTGTTGAAGTAATATGGCTACAGGTTCATCTGCCTCACCTAAAGCCAATTCTGGTGGGAAGCTGCTATAGACCACCAAGTGCTAACAGTCAGTAGCTGGATAACATGTGTGAAATGCTGTGATAATGTTTGTGACATCAACAGAGGTATATTTTCTGGGTGATTTAAATGTTGACTGGTTTCATCAGGCTGGCCATTCAAGAAAAAGCTGTTAAAAACTGTAACTAATGCCTGCAACTTGGTTCAGGTTATCAGTCAACCTACCAGGGTAGTTACAAACAGCACAGGAACAAAATCATCAACATGTATTGATCACATCTTTACTAATGCTGCATAAATTTACTTTAAAACAGTATCCAAATCCATCGGATGTAGTGATCACAATATAGCAGCCATATCTAGAAAAGGCTGGGCCTAATATAGTGTAGAATAGGTTATACAATATGTTTTGTAGTGATTCCTACGTTGTTAATGATTTACTGATTTACTAATGCAATAAAATGCACATTAATTACTTAAAAATCATACAATGTGATTTTCTGGATTTTTGTTTTAGATTCCGTCTCTCACAGTTGAAGTGTACCTATGATAAAAATTACAGACCTCTACATGCTTTGTAAGTAGGAAAACCTGCACAATCGGCAGTGTTTCAAATACTTGTTCTCCCCACTGTATATACAGAGAAAAGAGTCAGCCCGAGAATTTAACCCTGAGGCACCCACATAGAGACTGCCAGAGGTCCGGACAACAGGCCCCCCGATTTGACACACTGCACTATGTCTGAGAAGTAGTTGGTGAACCAGGCGAGGCAGTCATTTGAGAAACCAAGGCTGTTGAGTCTGCCGATAAGAATGCAGTGATTTACAGAGTCGAATGGCCCGGTCGATGAAGACGGCTGCACAGTATTGTCTTTTATCGATGGCGGTTATGATATCGTTTAGGACCTTGAGMGTGACTGAGGTGCATCCATGACCAGCTCGGAAACCAGATTGCATGGAGAAGGTACGGTGGGATTTGAAATTGTCGGTGATCTGTTTGTTAACTTGGCTTTCGAAGACTTTAGAAAGGCAAGGCAGGATGGATATAGGTCTATAACAGTTTGGGTCTAGAGTGTCTCCCACTTTGAAGAGGGGGATGACTGTGGCAGCTTTCCAATCTTTGATCTCAACGATACGAAAGAGAGGTTGAACAGGCTAGTAATAGGGGTTGCAACAATTTCGGCGGATGATTTTAGAAAGAGAGGGTCCAGATTTCTTTTCAGCTCTTTCAGAACATCAACTGTCTGGATTTGGGTGAAGGAGAAACGGGTGGGACTTGGCCAAGTTTCTGTGGGGGGTGCATTGCTGTTGGTCGGGGTAGGGGAAGGCAGGTCGAAAGCATGGCCAGCCGTAGAAAAATGCTTTTTGAAATTATCGATTATCTTAGATTTATCGGTGGTGACAGTGTTTCCTAGCCTCAGTGCAGTGGGCAACTGGGAGGTGCTCTTATTCTCCATGGACTTTACAGTGTCCCAAAACTGTTTGGAATTAGTGCTACAGGAAGCAAATTTCTGTTTGAAAAAGCTAGCCTTAGCTTTCTTACCTGACTGTGTATATTGGTTCCTGACTTCACTGAAAAGTTGCATTTCGATGCTAATGCAGTCCACCACAGGATGTTTTTGTGCTGGTCAAGGGCAGTCAAGTCTAGGGTGAACCAAGAGCTAAATCGGTTCTTAGTTTTTAAAAAATTAATGGGGCATGCTTATTTAGGATGGTGAGGAAAGCACTTTTAAAGAGCAACCAGGCATCCTCTACTGACGGGATGAGGTCAATATCCTTCCAGGATACCCTGGCCAGGTTGATTAGAAAGGCCTGCACGCCGATGTACAAACTCTGAAGATTGATGCGGGCCAATCATTTCACATATGGTGTCCAGGGCACAGCTGGGGGCTGAGGGGGTCTTCAACAAGTGGCAACGGTGAGAGACTTATTTCTGGAAAGGTGTCTTTTTAGAAGTAGAAGCTCAAATTGTTTGGGTACGGACCTGGATAGTATGACAGAACTCTGCAGGCTATCTCTGCAGTAGATTGCAACTCCGCCCACTTTGGCAGTTCTATCATGTCGGAAAATGTTGTAGTTGGTGGACTAATGTTGTAGTCCACCAACTGGACTGGAGTCATCTTTCAATCACCCATGTGAGTATATGCTCCTAAAAACCAAGGAGGAGATGGGAGAGTCTAGGTCCAAGAGGCTTCTAAACAGCTTCTACCCCCAGGCAATAAGACTCCTGAACAGCAAATCAAATGGCTACCCAGACTATTTGCACCCCCACCCTGATGCTACTTTCTGTTGTCATCTATGCATAGCCACTGTAATAACCCTACCTGCATGTACATAATTACCTCAACCACCTCGACACCGGTGCCCCCGCACATTGACACATTGACTCTGTACCAATAGCCCCTGTATATCAAATCAAATCAAATGTAATTATAAAGCCCTTCTTACATCAGCTGATATCTCAAAGTTCTGTACAGAAACCCAGCCTAAAACCCCAAACAGCAAGCAATGCAGGTGTAGAAGCACGGTGGCTAGGAAAAACTCTCTAGAAAGGTCAGAACCTAGGAAGAAATTTAGAGAGGAACCAGGCTATGAGGGGTGGCCAGTCCTCTCCTGGCTGTGCAGGGTGGAGATTATAACAGAACATGGCCAAGATGTTCAAAATGTTCATAGATTACCAGCAGGGTCAAATAATAATAATCACAGTGGTTGTCGAGGGTGCAACAAGTCAGCACCTCAGGAGTAAATGTCAGTTGGCTTTTCATAGCCGATCATTCAGTGTATATCTACCGCTCCTGCTGTCTCTAGAGAGTTGAAAACAGCAGCTCTGGGACAGGTATCACGTCCGGTGAACAGGTCAGGGTTCCATAGCCGCAGGCGGAACAGTTGAAACTGGAGCAGCAGCACGGTGTCACGCCCTGACCTTAGTTCCTTTTTTATGTCTCTATTTTGGTTTGGTCGGCGCTTGAGTTGGGGTGGGCATTCTATGTTTTGTTCTATGTTTTGTATTTCTAGGTGTTTGGCCTGGTGTGGTTCTCAATCAGATGCAACTGTTTATCGTTGTCTCTGATTGAGAACCATACTTAGGTAGCCTCATTCCCACCTGTACATGGTGCGTAGTTGTTTTCTGTTTTGTGTATTGCACCTTGCAGAACTGTTCGTTTGTCGCTTTGTTGTTTTTGTTCAAGTGTTCGTATTTATTAAAAGTATTATGAATACTTACCACGCTGCACCTTGGTCCTCTTCTCCTTCTCCCGACGACAATCGTTACACACGGCATGTATATAGCCCTGCTATTGTTATTTACTGCTGCTCTTTAATTATAACTTTTTCTTATCTCTTCCTTTTTTTTCTTTTTTTTGGGGGTATTTTCTTAAAACTGCATTGTTGGTTAACTTCTCTAGGGTAGGGGGCAGCATTTTCACGTTTGGATGAAAAGCATACCCAAATTAAACTGCCAGCTACTCATCCCCAGAAAATAAGATATGCATATTATTAGTAGATTTGGATAGACAACACTCTGAAGTTTATAAAACTGTTTGAATCATGTCTGTGAGTATAACAGAACTTATTTAGCAGGTGAAACCCCGAGGACAAACCATTCAGATGTTTTTTTTTAGGTCACTCTCTTTTCAATGAGGTTTCATTGGGAAACCAGATTTCTAAGCGACTTGCTTGCAGTTCCTACGGCTTCCACTGGATGTCAACAGTCTAGAGGAATTGGTTGAGGTTATTCCTTTGTGTAATGAAGAAATACGGCCATCTTGAAGTCGAGTCACTCTAGGTGTCCTGTGAGATAGAAGCGCATGACCAGAAGGTATGCTATGGTTGATTTTAATCCTGTATTGAACACAGATCATCCCGTCTTAAATTTTATCGATTATTAACGTTAAAAAATACCTAAAGTTGTATTACAAAAGTAGTTTGACATTTTTTGGCAAAGTTTTCAGGTAACCGTTGAGATGTTTTGTCGTCACGTTTGAGCAAGTTGGAACCTGTGTTTTTCTGGATCAAACGCGCCAAATAAATGGACATTTTGGATATATATCGACGGAATTAATTGAACAAAAGGACCATTTGTGATGTTTATGGGGCATATTGGAGTGCCAACAACAGAAGCTCATCAAAGGTAAGGCATGAATTATATTTTTATTTCTGCGTTTTGTGTCGTGCCTGCAGGGTTGGAATATGCTTATCTCTCTTGGTTTACAATGGTGCTATCCTCAGAAAATAGCACCGTATGCTTTCGCCGAAAAGCCTATTTGAATTCTGACATGTTGGCTGGATTCACAAACAGTGTAGCTTTTATTTGGTATCTTTCATGTGTGATTTAATGAAAGTTTGATTTTATAGTAATTTTCATAGTAATTAATTTGAATTTTCTCAGGCTTTTTGCCAAGTGAGACAGTAGCGTCCCCCCTAAACTCAGATTTGTGGATATAACATACATGTATTGTGTAACATGAAGTCCTATGAGTGTCATCTGATGAAGATCATCAAAGGTTAGTGATTCATTTTATCTCTATTTCTGCTTTTTGTTACTGCTCTCTGGAAAAATGGCTGTCTTTTTCTGTGACTTGGCTCGTACCTAACATAATCGTTTGGTGTGCTTTCGTCGTAAAACCTTTTTGAAATCGGACACTTTGGCTGGATTTACAACAAGTGTAGCTTTAAAATGGTGTAAAATACTTGTATGTTTGAGGAACTTAAATTATGGGATTTCTGTTGTTTTGAATTTGGCGCCCTGCAGTTTCAATGGCTGTTGACGAGGTGGGACGCTACCGTCCCACATACCCTAGAGAAGTTAAGGGCTTGTAAGTATTTCACTGTAAGGTCTACATCTGTTGTATTCGGGAGCATGTGACCAATAACATTTGATTAGATTTGATTTGAGAGGCGGAACTTGTAGCGCGTCAAGTGTCACAAATTATTCTGTCTGAAGATGGTGCCGACAGGGAGGGCTGCCTCGCTTCTAGTCCTTAGGAAACTTTGCAGTATTTAGTTTTTTGATGTATTATTTCTTTCATTGTTAGCCCAGAAAATCTTAAGTGTAATTACAGACAACTAGGAAGAACTTTTGGATATCAGAGCGATGTCAACTTACCAGCACTACGACCAGGAATACGACTTTCCCGAAGCAGATCCTTTGTCCGAACCACCCAGGGCATTTGAACTGATTCCAGAGGCTGACCCAAAACAGCGCCGCAGGATCGGTCTTCTGGCCAGACTTCGTAGGTGCGCACACCACCCACAGCGTACAAGCATTTCGCTACACACGCAATAACATCTGCTAACCATGTGTATGTGACCAATAACATTTCATTTTAAATAAATAAAGTTCTATTTTAGCGCCTGGCTACGCAGACACTCGCGATCTGTGTGGGTGCAATGATTGAATAACATGTATGTGTAAATTTATGTTGCAACGCTTGCGCACGTGACGCAAGCGGTGTGGTCAGAATGTTACTCCTAATGGCTATGCAAATTGTTTCATATTCGTTTCTGTGTATTTGGAGCAGAAAATAAAATATTCCAAATGGGTCGTTTTGTTGCTTACTTGAGCCTTGTTGTGTAGAAGAGGAAAGAATTCAGAGCTAATAAAGTTGTAACTCGTTCAAACATAGAAGCGATTATCCAAACGTTGCAAACAAACATTCTGAAACCTCTTTCCAGGAACTCCGGAACCCCGGTTTGTTCCATGTTTAATGCTAGGTCATTGGACACCACCTGTGAGGAGTTAACAGCCTGGATGAAAGCGATGAAAGGGAGCGAGGGGGAGAAGGGACCATGGCAAGGCTAGACTGTAGCGTGTCGCCCCCCCTTCTGTCCCCCACTCTCTGGGGCCACTCTCTGCTATTGTTTTGACTAAGAGACTATGGTCACGTGTGCGCCGCTGTATTATGTCTGGGTGTCTTGGAATTTAGGTCACTCTAGAGACCTCTCTCGCCTCCCCTCTTCACTCCCTCCCTTCCCCTGTCCGCTCTCTTCTCTCTTTTGAGCTGGCTCTCACTGAGACCTCTCCCTCCTCTCTCTCCTTTCAGCTTCTCTGTCTATTTCTCTCCTCCCTTTCTCTACCTTCTCCCATCCCCTTCTTCTCTTCTTCTGACAAACTCTGCTCTTTAATCCTGTGTCTTGTGGCACTGTGCTGTTTCGTTCCTGGGTTAGCTAGCTGTCTAGGTCAATGTGTCCCTGCCTCTGTCTACGTTCCAAATGGCATCCTATTCCATATGGGACCTGATCAAAAGTAGTGCACTATAAATGGAATAGGGTGCCATTTGGGACGGATCCCTGTCTCTGTCTGTTGTCGCTATCCGCTAGCTGCTGCTGCAAATGCCAGGCGTTTATCAGAGCTAAACAGCTGCTGCCTCCCTACTTTTCTGGGCACTGGAAGAGAGACTCAATGAGAGATACACACATATACAGACATGATTGCAGGAGAGCTGGGAGATACAGGCAAACTCATCTGGCGCAGTTGATTGTTTAGTAAGATTTTTGTTGTTGTTGTAGAGATACAGACAGACTCAGTTGACTGTCTAGATTCAAAGTCTGACAAGTGAGCAAATTATCTTGATTTTGATCCCAGATATGGGAAGTCAAAGCAAACAATCACATACTCAACATTATGATGGTATTGCGTTATTATGTCTTGTTACATCAGCAGGATATTAAAATAACTGGCAAAGAGGTGAAGGCTAAGCAAAATGTGTCATAGTTGGAATGTAGTGCCTAAACAATGGGATTACTTACAGTAACACTCGTCAACTTTCACTGAGGACTCATAACTCAGTACGCTAGTTATAAACAATATAGTTATAAACAAATGGAAGCCCTAACGTGATGGTGTTGTGTTTGTAATTCCCTGATGCAGCACAGGCATCTGACAGAGCTGTTCCGTCTGTCTTTATCGCTCTGCCTAATATAAGAACTGCCTGCTAATCAACCAATTTGATGGTTTTACTGAACAGAAACTTAATGAGAGGAAATTACACTCCTTTATCTTCTTAACATAATTACCTATCCTCTAACCTATAGTGGATAGACTATGGAAACATAAAGCATCTGACTATTTTGCTAAATATATTAGTTCTGGGTTAACCAAGATTACCTATCCACTGACACCAGATACTCTCTGCCAGCCCTCATATAGCATGCCTAGTCAGCTCATCTGTACAGAAGCCTTCCCTAGTGGTGTTTGCTTTGCTCTGTTGACTTTAATCAGATGGTATCTCACACAGGGCAGCATGTAATTTGGCTAAAACAGGGGTGTCAACCTAATTTTGCCCAGGGGGGCACATTCGGTCTTCAACGAGGCCACACTGAAAATTGGTAATATTTCCTCGCTGTCATCATTTTCAAAACATTATCCTTTATCCATCGTTTTTGGAACTTTTGATGCTCCCTGACTGTTTAGCTAATGCCCGCGGACATTTGTTTCTTCTCCTTAATGAGTCTGGATCTGAGTACATCCACAAAAATTTCTAGAATGAAAAAACATTCTTACCGTTCTGATTGGTCCCAGAAACCGATGGGTTGGGCCAGAGCCATTCATCAATGGCTTTGCTACTCTGATTGGTAAGATATGATCCAATCGCTGGTTAATTTGTTTTGTACAAAACCCCTCATTTTGAGGTCACCAAAAACCAGAGGCGGCCCGCCTATTAGGGCTTCAAGGTCGGTGCCCCACTTGTGATTGGTTGAAAGAATTCTCATAAAATTGCGGTAAATGTGTACATTTTCATGTTTCAAAAATATATTGTTCAAAACAAGCTGTTCACTAACTTTCTACTCTGCCCATCAATGACTGCCAACAGCAGCAGCTCCACTTCTGTGGGTGCATAGGCAGTGCGAACATTGCTTGGATTGTTTTGCCAACTATTTGCTATGAGGGGGAACTGCCCCAATGAAATCGTAGGATTTCATAGCATAAATTGTAACAGCACAAAGTAAATGGACCATCCTTGGGTGCTCAAATGTGCATCCGTTCAGTCAAAACTTCTGGGTCTGCTCTAGGCTCCCTCCCAATCTAAGTCTCTCGCCGGCAGACAGTTTACTTCTACACGTGAGACTCTATCAGGTGCAGTTGGCGCTAAAGACAAATAAAATTGTAATGAACTTGTAAATAATCATAATATTCGTGGGAGCCTGGGACCTGATAAAATACATCCAACAAGAGTCGAAGGACATAGGAGTGACGATTCTCGTCCTGGGAAGATGAGGAGGAAGAATCGGACCAATACGCAGCGTGGTGAGTGTCCATAATATGTATTTTAATAAATCAATTGAACAAAATAACAAAGAGCACGAACGAACAAACGAAACAGTTCTGTATGGTGAAAACACACAACACAGAAAACAACTACCCACAAACACAGGTGGGAACAGGGTACCTAAGTATGGTTCTCAATTAGAGACAACGATAGACAGCTGCCTCTGATTGAGAACCACACACGGCCAAACACAAAGAAATAGACAACATAGAACACCAGACAACATAGAACACCAGACATAGAATGCCCACCCCAACTCACGCCCTGACCAAACCAAAATAGAGACATAAAAAAGTAACTAAGGTCAGGGCGTGACAATAGGGATACACCTACTATAACCTTCTCTATGCGGATCTGGTAGGACAAAAATGTGATTGTTTCCCCCATGTTGTTCATCAGGTTCTACTGTAGGGGGACATGGTGACATGTTGTGTGGACTAAAATAGCATTAAACCGGGTGTATCACAAAGCATGACCAAATGAATTAGCCAGCTACAGTAATTTTAAGAAACATTGAGAAATAGTTTGGTCGATTTTTTTGGTAGCTTGCTAGCTAGTTAGCCAATTTCAAGTCTTTCTGAACTGATATCTTACTATCTCGGAAATATGAAGTTATTTCAGAATGAAAGTTAACTGGCTAGCACATCATGCTTTGTGACTATATGTTAACTAGTTATCCCCAGTTAGATAATGTGTTTTTCACTTATGCATGCTTGTTGAGTTTTCCCTGGTGCACTCATTTGTTTGTGACATGAGCTGGCTGCTCTTTCTAAACACTATAATCTAATCTGTTTATAACAGTGGCAGCATGTGCAGCAGGGGTCATTCCATTTTTGCAAAAGTTAAACAAGTGTATTTATGCTGTTGTTCAAATGCACAGATCGCTTCATATATATTCTAAAAGAAACTACCGGAAGTTAAAAAGTTGGCATGAAATTTCTGTCATGCTGCTTCGTTGACAACTCCAACCACCTCGGGCCCTGGATATTCAGTCAGTCAGTGGCTGCCACAAACAACTTCAACGAAGACTGAAGTATGTAGTGAACGATAGAGCAGCGGAATAATTCATTTTTGAGTCGTCAAGCAAAGTCCACCCCCCCCAAAAAACATAATATACATGCAGTATTGAATTTTTTTTTTATAGTCAAACCACTCTTGGGCCGTATGTTTGATACCCCTAGGTTAAAATGACACTCATATATCATGGAGACTAGTGCAGCCAAAACACTGTACTGTTGCTGTAGGGCTGGACACACACATACACACGTGTACACACACACAGTCAAACAGTAGAGCAGAGGGACCCAGCTGAGAGTAACATTCCAGAGAGCACCCAGATAGACACCCAGGTCACATAGCTACAGTTCCTCTCACAGTGCACACACAGCTCAAACACAACTCCATCCCACAGCTACAGCACATCAGGGTGCATTCACACTCACTACTCCTCTCCTGAGGACTGGAACCTCTCATGTGTCTGTCCTGTCTGTACTGGTGGCCAGCACTGATGTGCTTGTGTGTGTGTGTGTGTGTGTGTGTGTGTGTGTGTGTGTGTGTGTGTAGAGGAGGGCTGCAGGTAAATGAAAGCAGTGGGCTGTGACTGTCACAATGCGTCTCCCTTCCCAGGGGACCGTGACAGAGATCACAGCTGGGGGGCCGCATGGATGTTCTGTCCCTGTCCTGTAGGACATATACACACACACACATACAGAGACATGCAATTACTCCTCTCCACAGTTTAACAGCACACAGGCAGGATGTCACCGTCAGCTGGGTTTGTAGGAATCAGAAGAGGACTGTGTACATTGTCAACATTCTGTTAGAAATAGGGATAGGGTTGAATTGCTCACATGAACAGGTTAGGAAATAGGGTGTTGAGTAGAATAGCCTAGGGTGGGGTCATTAGGTTTGCTTGTCCCAGTCATATGGCTGTGGTATGTTGAATCACTCTGTTAGATTTATTCAGAATGATTTGGCTACACCAAACCTGATGCCGAATTCCTTATTGTTTGGAATGGACAAAAGAATGTATTGCGTACTGATCGCGATTGTAATCCGGGACATTCATTGTATTGTAAACATGATGGATTGGTATACAATGGCTGAGGTCAATTGGTTAATGACGATTAAAAAGGAGTGTTGGGGTTGGAATGGGAGGTGGGATGGTATGATGACCGGAACGGTGTCAGGATGGGAGGCTGACGAGCGGGGGGGAGGGGGGGGGCTGGGGAAGTGGGTTGTGGTACCTCAGAGGTGGGGTAGGGTGGAAAGATGGGGCGGGGCATGAGATAGGAGGGGGCTTATTCCGTCACCACCACAGGGCTCAGCGGGAAAGGGCCATGTGGGTGGGGGGGGGTAGGAAGATAGGAGGGGCACCGAATTCAGTCAGTGCACTATCAAGATCTTGGCAGCTCTGGCAGTGTCAAGAAGACTTCACACACTTGTCAATCAAACTGTCCTTCAGTGAATAAGCAATTCATCATTTGCATCCACAAGCAATCAACAACAAGGAGACTGTGTGTGTGTGTGTGTGTTGTGTGTGTGTGTGTGTGTGTGTGTGTGTGTGTGTGGTGTTGTGTGTGTGTGTGTGTGTGTGTGTGTGTGTGTGTGTGTGTGTGTGTGTGTGTGTGTGTGATAACAATGACCTCTATTCCCGGTAGAGTTCCTAGCTATAGTGGTAGCTATAACCACAGGATTATCTCCTAATAAGTCATGGAGTTATGGAAATGACCGTTAGCTAATCACAACAGAGCTGAAGAGCATCTGTGAACCAGCTCCTTAGTTTTCTCTTCTTCTTGGGGTACTTCCATTCTCCTTCCATTCTTCACCAAGAAAGGCTGCATATCTTCTAGATCTAGGTCCTTTGGTTTGGGTACATCGACTGGATATCTAGCCTCTCGTATTGGAGCTGGGATCATTGTCTTCACTTGTTGGCTATCTAATGTTTGGGGTTTCCCTTTTCTTCCAAGATAAGTGTGTATCTGCTTGTAGATCCAGTGTGTTTGGTAATTTCATGCATGTTGTGTTGGTTAGAATGTGAGATTGTGATAGTGAACGTTCCTCTTTGGGCATTTGTTTCCCAGAGACTGGAGGAAACATTGTCCTCAAGTATCGGCTGATGATAATCCTTATTGGTCAGGTTGGTGACCTATAGCACAATACATGTTGGGTGGCAAGTAGCCTAGTGGTTAGAGCATTGGGCCAGTAACCAGAAGGTTGCTGGATCAAATCCCTGAGCTGAGAAGGTAAAAATCTGTCGTTCTGCCCCTGAACAAGGCAGTAAGCGGTAGGCCGTCATTGTAAATAAAAATGTGTTCTTAACTGACTTTCCTAGTTAAATAAAACATCATGCCCACTTCCATCATTGGATTCAAATAATAATAAAAAACATTTCATGTTTCAAGTTTTATTTGTCACATGTACAAATACAGTGACATGCAAGCTCTTACCAACAAATACAAAAACCAAGAGAAATAAGAACTATGAAAGGAGAATGTAAGCTCAGGGTCAGTGCCAGTACCAAATGTACAATGTGCAGGGATACTGGAGTAGTTGAGGTAGATACAGTGTCTTCAGAAAGTATTCACACCCATTGACTTTTTCCGCATTTTGTTGTGTTACAGCCTGAATATAAAATAGATTAAAATGAGATTTTATGTCTCTGGCCTACACACAATACCCCATGATGTCAAAATGGTATTATTTTTTCAGAATATTTTACAAATTAATTACTACTGAAAAGCTCAATGTCTTGAGTCAATAAGTATTCAGGCCCTTTGTTATGGCAAGCATAAATATGTTAAGGAGTAATAATTTGCTTAACAAGTCACATAATACATTATTTGACATGGACCTATGTACAGATGAAAATGTATCCACAAACTACTGTAAGTCGCTTTTAAATTACTAAAATGTAAATGACGTTGTATGCAATGATAGTGTTTAACATGATTTTTGAATGACTACCTCATCTCTGTACCTCACACATACAATTATCTGTAAGGTTCCTCAGTCAAACAGTGAATTTCAAACGCAGACTCAACCACATACACCAGGGAGGTTTTCGAATGCCTCGCAAAGAAGGGCACCTTTCCCTTTGAGCATGGTGAAGTTATTAACTAGACTTTGGATGGTGTCGCAGCTATCAATGAGGAGTCGGTCCCTCTTCCAGAGGGCCAGAACTGATTGAGTCAGCCCGGAATCGGGTGTCGGACTTGGCCCGGAATCAAAATGAATGACTGCCCAAGTACATCTGGCCATTTCCGTCTACCGGAATTCCCCCAGAAGCTGCCCGATGCAAATTTAAATAAATGTATACAAAATTACCCGATTTAGTCATTTTAAATATTACTATTATACATTTTATCCATACAAATTATACCCATCCACAAAAAAACATTTTGCATCAGAGGAAACACCAGGTGACCGTGTCAGCGCCTGGCCCGTCACAGGAGTCGCTACAGCGTGATGGGACAAGGACATCCCAGCCGGCCAAACCCTCCCCTAACTCGGACGACGCTGGGCCAATTGTGCGTCGTCTCCCGGGCACAGGTCTCGAACAGGCATCTGTAGCAACGCTGTTAGCACTGCAATGCAGTGTCTAAGAACGCTGAGCCACTCGGGAGTTAATGCTTATCAATTGCCTTGCACCAAGTATCAAAAGACTAAAATACTACACAGGGCACTTAAAGAATTTCATTTAAATGTTAATTGTATTTTTTGATCACAGAAACAATGAGAAAATATGGGGGAAAAAATTATGAAAAGTTATTTAAATAAAGCAGCCCACGTAATCATCTGCCAGAAAGTAGCCCCAATCGGAACGAGCCCCAAGTAATACATTTGGGTCGGATAACTATCACCGGAATTGGACTGAGCTCAATCCCTGTTTCCTGGCCATAAGCAATACTGCCGAAGGCGGCCCAGACTCGGGCCATATGACGTCGGCCGAGTCTGACTCTCAGCCGTAATTGGCCCAGATCCACTGTGCTAGCTGGTGTGTCAATACACCCAGTCAATACAAATATACAGGCATCCTTCCTAACTCAGTTGCCAGAGAGCAAGGACACCGCTCAGGGATTTCCCCATGAGGCCAATGGTGACTTTAAAACAATACAGAGTTTAATGGCTGTGATAGGAGAAAACTGCGGATGGATCAACAACATTGTAGTTATTCCACAAAACTAACCTAAGTTACAGAGTGAAAAGAAGGAAGCTAGTAGAGAATAAAACAATTCCAAAACATGCATCCTGTCTGCAATATGGCAATAAAATAAAACTGCAAAAAATGTGGCAAAGAAATTAACTGCATGTTCTGAATAGAAAGTGTTATATTTGTGGCAAATCCAACATATCACTGAGTACCACTCTTCATAATTTCAAGCATGGTGGTGGCTGCATCATGTTATGAGTATGTAAGGACAAGGGAGTTTTTTATGATAAAAATAAATGGAATATAGTCTAGAGGAAAACCTGTCTCAGTCTGCTTTCCAACAGACACTGGGTGACAAATTCACCTTTCAGCAGGACGCTTACCAAGACGACATTGAATGTTCCGGAGTGGCATAGTAACAGTATTGACTTAAATCGGCTTCAAAATCTATGTTATGACTTGAAAATGTCTGTCTAGCAATGATCAAATTGAAGAATAAAAATAATAATATTTAGCAAATATATTTTAAACAAACACTCTATAATCATCACCACAACTAGACTAACTTTCACAGAACCAATTTTGGTTTGCTGGGTAGTCGACTCTCAGATGGAAAAAAATCCCAGATATTTTTAGTGCCTAATGTAAAATTTAACGATTACTGTGTTGATATATAGCATACTACATGGTATTAGCATTAATTACTATTTCTTGCCAATTGAAAATATGGGTTTTCATGCAGTCGTATCACATGTCACAGTCAATAGAGTAGAAACACAACTTGGTGAACCAAAACAATATATAATTTGTATTTGCATTTATTTTGGATCCCCATTCGGTTCTGCCAAGTCAGTTACACAATTTTAAAAACATTACAATAAATTCACAACAGATTTCACAACACATTAATTGTGTGCCCTTAGGCCACTACTCTACGACACAAAATGTATGTGTGTGTGTGTGTATAGTGCGTATGTTATTGTGTATGTGTATGCATGTGTCTGTGCTTGTGTTTGTGTCTCCATAAGGTGTATTTCTATCTGTTTTTTTAAATCTAATTTTACTGCTTGCATGACTTACTTGATGTGGAATAGAGTTCCATGTAGTCATGGCTCTATGTAGTACAGTGCGCCTCCCATAGTCTGTTCTGGACTTGGGAACTGTGAAGAGACCTACGGTGGCATGTCTAATAGATCTCAAGCACTCACAGCTTAATTTTCTTTATGCATTTTGTCTTATTTTACTGGTAAATTAACATTGCATTGTTATACAGTGCATTCGGGAAAGCATTCAGACCACTTGACTTGTTCCACATTTTGTTAAGTTACAGCCTTATTCTAAATTTGATTAAATAAAAAAAATCCTCAGCAATCTACACACAATACCCCATAATGACAAAGTGAAAACAGGCTATGAGACTCGAAATTGAGCTAAGATGCATCCTGTTTCCATTGATCATCCTTGAGATGTTTCTACAACTTGATTGGAGTACGCCTGTGGTAAATTCAATTGATTGGACAAGATTTTGAAAGGCACACACTTGTCTATATAAGGTCCCACAGTTGACAGTGCATGTTAGAGCAAAAACCAAGCCATGAGGTCGAAGGAATTTTCCGTAGAGCGCCAAGACAGGGTTGTGTCGAGGCACAGATCTGGGGAGGTGTACCAAAACATTTCTGCAGCACTGAATGTCCACAAGAACACAGTGGCCTCCATCGTTCTTAAATGGAAGACGTTTGGAACTAACAAGACTCTTCCTAGAGCTGGCCACCCCCAGGCCAAACTGAGCAATCGGGGGAGAAGGGCAATGGTCAGGAAGGTGACCAAGAACCCAATGGTCACACTGACAGAGCTCCAGAGTTCCTCTGTGGAGATGGGACAACCTTCCAGAAGGACAACCATCTCTGCAGCACTCCACCAATCAGACCTTTATGGTAGAGTGGCCAGATGGAAGCCACAGCTCAGTAAAAGGCACATGACAGCCCACTTGGAGTTTGCCAAAAGGCACCTAAAGACTCTCAGACCATGAGAAACCAGATTTTCTGGTCTGATGAAACCAAGATTGAACTCTTTGACCTGAATGACAAGCATCATGTCTGGAGGAAACCTGGCACCATCCCAACAGTGAAGCATGCATCATGCTGTGGGGATGTTTTTAAGCGGCAGGGACTGGGAGACTAGTAAGAATCTAATCAAAGATGAATGGAGCAAAGTACAGAGAGATCCTTGATGAAAACCTGCTCCAGAGCACGCAGGACGTCAGACTAGGGTGAAGGTTCACCTTCCAACAGGATAACGAACCTAAGCACAGCCAAGAAAACTCAGGAGTGGCTTCGGGAGAAGTCTCTGAATGTCCTTGAATGGCCCAGCCAGAGCCCGGACTTGAAACCGATCGATCTTCTCTGGAGCGACTTGAAAATAACTGTGCAGCAACGCTCCTCATCCAACCTAACAGAGCTTGAGAGAGAGGAATGGGAGAAACTCCCCAACTACAGTTGTGCCAAACTTTTAGCGTCATACCCAAGAAGACTCGATGCTGTACTGAGTAAAGGGTCTGAATACCGTTTTTATTTAGCAAACATTTCCAAAAACCTGTTTTTGATTCATCATTATGGAATATTGTGTGTAGATTGATAAGGGAAAAAACGTTTTCATTATTTTTAGAATAAGGCTGTAACGTAACAAAATGTGGAAAAAGTCAAGGGGTCTGAATTCTTCCCGAGGGCAAGTATTGCATTGCATTTGCCATTTATCTCTGGTGGGCTTAAAGCAGTGATATTCAAAGTCGGGAATTGGAGTGACGTTCCAAAATATACCAAAAAAATTCAATGGTTCCATATTAATATACAAACGTTTTTGAGAAAGTTAATTTGAAAAATACAATTATTGAGTGATTGAGTAAATGTATTTATTTGATTCTTTTCATTGTGATAACAGAAGTAAATTCAACGAATTGAAGGTCATTTGTTGATGTAAAAATGTACACATTTTAGGGTTGCATCATTACCTTTGGTGTGGCGTTTGGTAACCCAAAATTCTGTGGGAAAAAATGCTCCCCACTCCCAGCGGGACTCCCGCTGAAAAAGTTTGAATTCCATAAATAAGTATTGTTCAATAGGATCAACACTAACTTAACATAATAATGTAGTCTACAGTGTATATTTATTTGATTGGTTTCCAAAGATTCTATAAATAAACTTTGGTATTCTGTATTTTTTTTTTAACCATAAATCATTGTTGTTCCATCTAGGCACAACATCAAATCCAATTTTATTGGTCACATACACATATTAAGCAGATGTTATTGCTGGTGTAGCGAAATTCTTGTGTTCCTAGCTCCAACAGTGCAGTAGTACAGTGGCCTGCGAAAGAATTCACCCCCCTTCACATTTTTCCTATTTTGTTGCTTTACAACCTGGAATTAAAATCGTTTTTTTTGGGGGGGGGGGGTTGTATCATATGCCTTGTATACATTTGTTTAGGGTAGTTGTTTTCATTGTTTTATTTTACTACGGAGCCCCTAGCCCCACTCAACATGCCTCAGATCCCTCTGTTGTCCCACCTCCCACACATGGGGTGACATCACCTAGCATAACTAGTGCCTCCAGAGATGCAACTTCTCTTGTTGTCACTCAATGCCTAGGTTTACCTCCACTTTACCCGCACCATACCATACCCCTGTCTGTACATTATGCCCTGAATCTATTCTACCACACCCAGAAATCTGCTCTTTTTATTCTCTGTCCACAACGCACTAGACGACCAGTTATGAGAGCCTTTAGCCGTACCCTCATCATACTCTGTTCCTCGGGTGATGTAGAGGTTAACCTGTGTGTCCCTAAGCGCTCTCATTTGCTGACTTCTGTAACCGTAAAAGCCTTGGTTTCATGCATGTTAACATCAAAAGCCTCCTCCCTAAGTTTGTTTTACTTACTGCTTTAGCACACTCCACCAACCCTGATGTTCTTGCCGTGTCTGAATCCTGGCTTAGGAAGGCCATCCAAAAACTTGGAGATTTCCATCCCCAATGACAACATTTTCCGTCAGGATAGAACTGCCAAAGGAGGCGGAGTTGCAACCTACTGCAGAGATAGCCCGCAATGTTCTGTCATACTTTCCAGGTCTGTGCCCAAACAGTTCGAGCTTCTATTTTTAAAAATGAATCTCTCCAGAAATAAGTCTCTCACTGTTGCCACCTGTTATAGACCCTCCTCAGATCCAAGCTGTGCCCTGGACAACATATCGGAATTGATTGCCCCCCATCTATCTTCAGAGTTCGTTCTGTTATGTGACCTAAACTCGGATATGTTTAACACCCCGGCCGTCCTACAATCTAAGCTAGATGCCCTCAATCTCACACAAACCATCAAGGAACCCACCATGTACAACCCTAAATCCGTAAACATGGGCACCCTCATAGATATTATCCTGACCAACTTGCCCCCCAAATACACCTCTCAGCGATCACTGCCTCATTGCCTGCATCCGTTATGGATCCGCGGTCGAAAGACCACTCCTCATCACTGTCAAACGCTCCCTAAAACACTTCTGCAAGCAGGCCTTTCTAATTGACCTGGCCCGGATATCCTGGAAGGATATTGACCTCATCCCGTCATCCCGATGCCTGGTTGTTCTTTAAAAGTAATTTCCTCACCATCCTAAATGAGCATGCCCCTTCCAAAAAATGTAGAACTAAGAACAGATATAGCCCTTGGTTCACTCCAGACCTGACTGCCCTCGACCAGCACAAAAACATCCTGTGGCATACTGCACTAGCATCGAATAGTCCCCGCGATATGCAACTTTTCAGGGAAGTCAGGAACCAATACACACAGTCAGTTAGGAAAGCAAAGGCTAGCTTTTTCAAACAGAAATTTGCATCTTGTAGCTCTAACTCAAAAACGTTCTTGGACACTGTAAAGCCCATGGAGAATAAGAGCACCTCCTCCCAGCTGCCTACTGCAATGAGGCTAGGAAACACTGTCACCACCGATAAATCCACGATAATCGCGAATTTCAATAAGTATTTCTCTATGGCTGGCCATGCTTTCCTCCTGGCTACCCCAATCCCGGCCAACAGCTCCGCATCCCCACAGCTACTTCCCAAGCCTCAAAAGCTTCTCCTTCATCCAAATCCAGATAGAAAATGTTCTGAAAGAACTACAAAACCTGGACCCATACAAATCAGCTGGGCTAGACAATCTGGACCCTCTCTTTCTAAAATTATCTGCCGAAATTGTTGCAACCTATATTACTAGCCTGTTCAACCTCTCTTTCATATCGTCCGAGATTCCTAAAGATTGGAAAGCGGTCATCCTCCTCTTCAATGGGGATGACACTCTAGACCCAAACTGTTACAGACCTATATCCATCCTGTCTTGCCTTTCTAAAGTCTTCGAAAGCCAAGTTAACAAACAGATCACTGACCATTTCGAATCCCACCGTACCTTCTCCGCTGTGAAATCCGGTTTCCGAGGTGGTCATGGGTGCACCTCAGCCACGCTCAAGGTACTAAACGATATCATAACTGCCATCGATAAAAGACAGTACTGTGCAACCGTCGTCATCGACCTAACCAAAGGCTTTCGACTCTGTCAATCACCGAATCCTTATCGGCAGACTCAACAGCCTTGGTTTCTCAAATGACTGCCTCACCTGGTTCACCAACTACTTCTCAGATAGAGTTCATTGTGTCAAATCGGAGGGCCTGTTGTCCGGACCTCTGGCAGTCTCTATGGGGGTGCCACAGGGTTCAGTTCTGTATACATCTGGCCCTTCTTTGGACACTGTGTTAACAAACCTCCAAACGAGCTTCACTGCCATACAACACTCCTTGCAAGGCCTCCAACTGCTCTTAAACGCTAGTAAAACAAAATGCATGCTCTTCAAACGATTGCTGCCCGTACCCGCCCGCCCGACTAACATCACTACTCTGGACGGTTCTGACTTAGAATATGTGGACAACTACAAATACCTAGGTGTCTGGCTAGACTGTACACTCTCCTTCCAAGCATCTCCAATCCAAAATGAAATCTAGAATCAGCTTCCTATTTCACAACAGAGCCTCCTTCACTCACGCTGCCAAACATACCCTTGTAAAACTGACTAATCCTACCGATTCTCGACTTCGGCGATGTCATTACAAAATAGCCTGTATGCTCTCGTCGGCTGGCCCTCGCTACATATTTGTCACCAGACCCACTGGCTCCAGGTCATCTATAAGTCTTTGCTAGGTAAAGTGCCACCTTATCTGTGGCACTTCCGGGTTGGAGCGAGTAGTCGCATTTCGCTTCGCTCCACAGGTAGTATTACATTTCATTTCATTTCAGTACAACGGTTTGATTTGTTTGATCATAGCAATTTGTTCTTAGCTAGCTACATAGCCGTCTTTGTATCAAAGATAATTGTGTAGTTTAGAGTAATTATCGAGGTTAGCTAACCAGCTATTTTCATCCTTCTAACGTAGTCAACACTGCTAGCTAGCCAGCTAGCCAAATGCTACCGAATAGCAGCACTGTAGAAACTATTACATTACAACGGAACGACTTGATTAGTGTAGTGTTAACTAGCTACATAGTTGTCTTTGCTGTCTTTGTATCTAAGATAATTGTGTAGTTTAGAGTAATTATCGAGGTTAGCTAGCCAGCTATTTTCGTCCGCTGCCTGCCGTTCTCCACCTAGTCAACACTGCTAGCTAGCCAGCCAACTTCTACCGAATAGCAGCACTGTAGAAACATACATTACAACGGAACGACCTGATTAGTGAGTGTTAGCTAGCTACATAGTTGTATTTGCTGTCTTTGTATCAAGATAATGTGTAGTTTAGAGTAACTATCGAGGTTACTGCGACAGAAATGCTAGCCAGTTAGTTGAGGTTACTAGCCAGCTACACTTTCAAACAAAGTCAACAACACAGCCACTGTTAGCTAGCCTACTTCACCAGCCAGCAGTACTGTATCATTTTAGTCAATAAGATTTTTTGCAACGTAAGCTTAACTTTCTGAACATTCGAGACGTGTAGTCCACTTGTCATTCCAATCTCCTTTGCATTAGCGTAGCCTCTTCTGTAGCCTGTCAACGTATGTGTCTGTCTATCCCTCTTCTCTCCTCTCTGCACAGACCATACAAACGCTTTACACCGCGTGGCCGCTGCCACTCTACCTGGTGGTCCAGCGCGCACGACCCACGTGGAGTTCCAGGTCTCCGGCACCTCTGGAACTGCCGATCTGCGGCAACAAGGCAGAGTTCATCTCAGCCTATGCTTCCCTCAGTCCCTCGACTTCTTGGCACTGACGGAAACATGGATTACCACAGATAACACTGCTACTCCTATGCTCTCTCCTCGTCTGCCCCACGTGTTCTCGCGCACCCCGAGAGCTTCTGGTCAGCGGGGTTGTGGCACTGGGATCCTCATCTCTCCCAAGTGGACATTCTCTCTTTCTCCCCTGACCCATCTGTCTATCGCCTCCTTTGAATTCCATGCTGTCACAGTTACCAGCCCTTTCAAGCTTAACATCCTTATCATTTATCGCCCTCCAGGTTCCCTTGGAGAGTTCATCAATGAGCTTGACGCCTTGATAAGTTCCTTTCCTGAGGATGGCTCACCTCTCACAGTTCTGGGTGACTTTAACCTCCCACGTCTACCTTTGACTCATTCCTCTCTGCCTCCTTCTTTCCACTCCTCTCCTCTTTGACACTCACCCTCTCACCTTCCCCCCACTCACAAGGCAGGCAATACGCTTGACCTCATCTTTACTAGATGCTGTTCTTCCACTAAATCTCATTGCAACTCCCCTCCAAGTCTCCGACCACTACCTTGTATCCTTTTCCCTCTCCCTTCGCTCTCATCCAACACTTCCCACACTGCCCTACTCGGATGGTATCGCGCCGTCCCAAACCTTCGCTCTCTCTCCCCGCTACTCTCTCCTCTTCCATCCTATCATCTCTTCCCTCGCTCAAACCTTCTCCAACCTATCTCCTGATTCTGCCTCCTCAACCCTCCTCTCCTCCCTTTCTGCATCCTTGGACTCTCATTTCCCCTATCCTCCAGGCCGGCTCGGTCCTCCCTCCTGCTCCGTGGCTCGACGACTCATTGCGAGCTCACAGAACAGGGCTCCGGGCGGCCGAGCGGAAATGGAGGAAAACTCGCCTCCCTGCGGACCTGGCATCCTTTCACTCCCTCCTCTCTACATTCTCCTCTTCTGTCTCTGCTGCCTAAAGCCACTTTCTACCACTCTAAATTCCAAGCATCTGCCTCTAACCCTAGAAGCCTTTGGCCACCTTCTCCTCCCTCCTGAATCCTCCTCCCTCCCCCTCCCCCCCCCTCCTCCCTCTCTGCGGATGACTTCGTCAACCATTTTGAAAAGAAGGTCGACGACATCCGATCCTCGTTTGCTAAGTCAAACGACACCGCTGGTTCTGCTCACACTGCCCTACCCTGTGCTTTGACCTCTTTCTCCCTCTCCCAGATGAAATCTCGCGTCTTGTGACGGCCGGCCGCCAACAACCTGCCCGCTTGACCCTATCCCCTCCTCTCTTCTCCAGACCATTTCCGGAGACCTCTCCCTTACCTCACCTCGCTCATCAACTCATCCTTGACCGCTGGCTACGTCCCTTCCGTCTTCAAGAGAGCGAGAGTTGCACCCCTTCTGAAAAAACCTACACTCGATCCTCCGATGTCAACAACTACAGACCAGTTCCCTTCTTTCTTTTCTCCTCAAAACTCTTGAACGTGCCGTCCTTGGCCAGCTCTTCCTGCTATCTCTCAGAATGACCTTCTTGATCCAAATCAGTCAGGTTTCAAGACTAGTCATTCAACTGAGACTGCTCTTCTCTGTGTCACGGAGGCGCTCCGCACTGCTAAAGCTAACTCTCTCTCCTCTGCTCTCATCCTCCTAGACCTATCGGCTGCCTTTGATACTGTGAACCATCAGATCCTCCTCTCCACCTCTCCGAGTTGGGCATCTCCGGCGCGGCCCACGCTTGGATTGCGTCCTACCTGACAGGTCGCTCCTACCAGGTGGCGTGGCGAGAATCTGTCTCCGCACCACGTGCTCTCACCACTGGTGTCCCCAGGGCTCTTTCTAGCCCTCTCCTATTCTCGCTATCACCAAGTCACTTGGCTCTGTCATATCCTCACAACACCCTGTCGTTCTCAACTAACATCAAGGCGGTGACCGTTCCTGTAGGTTCATGCTCTACAACATTCGCAGAGTCGACCCTGCCTCACACAGGAAGCGCGCAGGGTCCTAACCAGCACTTGTCATCTCCGTCTGGATTACTGCAACTCGCTGTTGGCTGGGCTCCCTGCCTGTGCCATTAACCCTACAACTCATCCAGAACGCCGAGCCCGTCTGGTGTTCAACCTTCCCAAGTTCTCTCACGTCACCCGCTCCTCTGCTCTCTCCACTGGCTTCCAGTTGAAGCTCGCATCCGCTACAAGACCATGGTGCTTGTCTACGGAGCTGTGAGGGAACGGCACCTCCGTACCTTCAGGCTCTGATCAGGCCCTACACCCAAACAAGGGCACTGCGTTCATCCACCTTCGGCCTGCTCGCCTCCCTACCTATGAGGAAGTACAGTTCCCGCTCAGCCCAGTCAAAACTGTTCGCTGCTCTGGCACCCCAATGGTGGAACAAAACTCCCTCACGACGCCAGGTCAGCGGAGTCAATCACCACCTTCCGGAGACACCTGAAACCCCACCCTTTAACTAGATAGGATAAAGTAATCCTTCTAACTCCCCCCTTAAAAGAGTTAGATGCACTATTGTAAGTGGTTGTTCCACTGGTATATCATAAGGTGAATGCACCAATTGTAAGTCGCTCTGGATAAGAGCGTCTGCTAAATGTCTTAAATGTAAATGTAAATGTAATCTCAGCCACTGGTCACCATAACAACACCACCCGTAGCATGTGCTCCAGCAGGTATTCTCACTGGTCATCTCCAAAGCCAACCCTCCTTTGCCACCTTTCTTTCCATTCTTGTTGCCAATGATTGAATGAAAAGCAAAAAATCGCTGAAGTTGAGACTTATATCTCCATCACTAACTTTAAGCATTAGCTATCTGAGCAGCTTACCGATCGCTGCAGCTGTACATAGCCCATCTGTAAACTACCTACCTCATCCCATATTGTTTTTTTACTTTTTTTGCTCTTTGCACACCAGTATTTCTACTTGCACATCATCATCTACACGTCTATCACCCAGTGTTAATTTGCTAAATTGTAATTACTTCGCTACTATGGCCTATTTATTGACTTATCTCCTCACTCCGTTTGCACACACTATATAGATTTTTCTATTGTGATATTGACTGTATTTTGTTTAACCTATGTGTAACTCTGTGTTGTTTTATGTCGCACTGCTTTGCTTTATCTTGGCATGGTCGCAGTTGTAAATGAGAACTTGTCTCAACTGACCTACCTGGTTAAATAAAGATAAAATAAAACAAAAAAACATTTGATCACACAACATGCCTCCCACTTTGAAACTGCAAAATATGTTTTATGTGAAACAAACAAGAATATGACAACAACAAAAAACAGAAAACATTTGCGTGCATAACTATTAACCCCTCAAAGCCAATTACTTTGTAGAGCCACCTTTTGCAGCAATTACAGCTGCAAGTCTCTTGGGGTATGTCTCTATAAGCTTGGCACATCTTGCCACTGGGATTTTTGCCCATTCAAGGCAAAACTGATCCAGCTCCTTCAAGATGGATGGGTTCCGCTGGTGTACAGCAATGTTTAAGTCATACCACAGATTCTCAATTGGAATGAGGTCTGGGCTTTGAGTAGACCATTCCAAGACATTTAAATGTTTCCCCTTAAACCACTCAAGTGTTGCTTTAGCAGTATGCTTAGTGTCATTATCCTGCTGGAAGGTGTACCTCCGTCCCAGTCTGAAATCTCAGGAAGACAAACTGCTTTCCCTCAAGGATTTCCCTGTATTTAGCGCAATCTATCATTCCTTCAATTCTGACCAGTTTCCCAGTCCCTGCCGGTGAAAAACATCCCCACAACATGATGCTGCCACCACCATGCTTCATTGTGGAGATGGTGTTCTCGGGGTGATGAGAAGGGTTTTGGGTTTGCACCCGACATAGCTTTTTCCTTGATGGCCAAAAAGCTACAATTTTGTATCATCTGACCAGAGTACCTTCTTCCATATGTTTGGGGAGTCTCCCACATGCCTTTTGGCGAACACCAAACGTGTTTGCTTATTTTTTTCTTCAAGCAATGGCTTTTTTTCTGGCCACTCTTCCATTAAGCCCAGCTCTGTGGAGTGTACAGCTTAGTGATCCTATGGACAGATACTCCAATCTCCGCTGTGGAGCTTTGCAGCTCCTTCAGGGTTATCTTTGGTCTTTTTGTTGCCTCTCTGATTAATGCCCTCCTTGCCTGGTCCGTGAGTTTTGGTGGGAAGCACTCTCTTGGCAGGTTTCTTGTGGTGCCATATTCTTTCAATTTTTTAAGAATGGATTTAATGGTGCTCAGTGGGAGGTTCAACGTTTTGGATATTTTTTTATTACCAAACCCTGATCTGTACTTCTCCACAACTTTGTCCCTGACCTGTTTGGAGAGCTCCTTGGTCTTCATGGTGCCGCTTGCTTGGTTGTGTTTCAGACTCTGGGGCCTTTCAGAACAACATACTGAGATCATGTGACAGATCATGTGACACTTAGAATGCACACAGGTGGCCTGGATTGAACTAATTATGTGACTTCTGAAGGTAATTGGTTGCACCAGATCTTATTTACTGGCTTCATAGAAAAGGGGGTGAACCACCACTTTTCCTTTTTTTTTTTTTATGAATTTTTTGAACCAATATTTTTTTTCTCATTTTACTTCACCAATTTGGACTATTTTGTGTATGTCCATTACATGAATTCCAAATAAAATAAATTGTAATTACAGGTTGTAATGAATTACAGGTTGTTTTTCAGTCTCTGTGTCCCAGCTGTAATGCACCTGTACTGACCTCACCTTTTGGATGAGTGCGGGGTGAACAAGCCGTGAGCTGTAGTCGATGAACAGCATTCTTACATAGGTATTCCTCTTGTACAGATGGGTTATGGCAGTGTGCAGTGTGATTGCGATTGCGTCGTCTGTGGACCTATTGGGGCGGTAAGCAAATTGGAGTGGGTCTAGGGTGTCAGGTAGGGTGGAGGTGATATGGTCCTTGACTAGTCTCTCACAAAGCACTGCATGATGACAGAAATGAGTGCTATGGGGTGGAAATAATTTAGCTCAGTTACCCTTAGCTTTCTTGGGAACAGGAACAATGGTGGCCCTCTTAAAACATGTGGGAACAGCAGACTGGGATAAGGGTTGATTGAATATGTCTTTAAACACACCAGCCAGCTGGTCTGCGCATGCTCTGAGGACACGGCTGGGGATGCCATCTGGGCCTGCAGCCTTGCAAGGGTTAACATGTTTAAATGTTTTACTCACGTTGGCTGCAGTGAAGGAGAGCCCGCAGGTTTTGATAGGTTTTGGTTGACTGTAGACCCTGCCACATGCCTCTCGTGTCTGAGCCGTTGAATTGTGACTCTACTTAGTCTCTATACTGACGCTTAGCTTGTTTGATTGCCTAGCAGAGGGAATAGCTACACTGTTTGTTTTCGGTCATTTTTCCGGTCACCTTGCCCTGATTAAAAGCAGTGGTTCGCGCTTTCAATTTTGCGTGGATGCTGCCATCAATCCACGGTTTCTGGTTGGGGAATGTTTTAATAGACGCTGTGGGTACAACATCACCGATGCACTTGCTAATAAACTCGCTCACCGAATCAGCGTGTTCATCAATGTTGTTGTTCGACGCTGTGCGAACCTATCCCAGTCCACGTGATCAAAGCAATCTTGAAGAGTGGAATCCGATTGGTCGGACCAGCATTGAACAGACCTGAGCGCGGATGCTTCCTGTTTTAGTTTCTGTCTATAGCCTGGGAGCAACAAAATGGAGTCGTGGTCAGCTTTTCCGAAAGAAGGGCGGGGGAGGGCCTTATATTCGTCACGGAAGTTAGAATAACAATGATCTAGGGTTTTGCCAGCCCGGGTCGTGCAATCGATATGCTGATAGAATTTAGGGAGCCTTGTTTCAAGATTAGCCTTGTTAAAATCCCCAACTACAATAAATGCAGCCTCAGGATATGTGGTTTCCAGTTTACATAGAGTCGAATTAAGTTCTTTCGGGGCCGTCGATGTGTCTGCTTGGGGGGGAATATACACAACTGTGATTATGATCGAAGAGAATTCTCTTGGTAGATAATGCGGTCGGCATTTGATTGATTGTGAATTCTAAGTCAGGTGAACAAAAGGACTTGAGTTCCTGTATGTTGTTATGATTACACCATGTCTCATTAATCAAAAGGCATACACCCCTTCTTCTTTCCAGAGAGATGCTTGTTTCTGTCACCAGGTGGCTGTATTGACTCCGATTGCGTGTCTCGAGTGAGCCATGTTTCCGTGAAACAAAGAACGTTACAGTCTCTGATGTCTCTCTGGAAGGCATATCACATAAAAAAATCCAAATACTGCAGCATAGTTTCCTAGGAACGCGAAGCGTGGCGGCCATCTCTGTCGGCGCCGGAAGTCATTTCCGGTCTTTGTGCATGGCCTCTTATCCACAGAGGGCCGGTGCGGGTGCAGGTTTTTGTTCTAACCAAGCAGTAACACACCTGAATCAACTATTCACGTATTGTTTGAATGATTAGTTGATTGGTTGAATCAAGTGTGTACTGGTTGGCAGGAACAAAAGTCTGGGCCCATATTGATCTCTCTGGATATGATTGGATACCCCCTGTTATGAGTGCTCATTCCATGATAAATAGTAATGATCAATTGATTAGAAAAGCTTTGAGGGAGAGTATTATAATTTAAGCTTCCATACAAAAATGTCTGTTTGTAATTTTTGGAAATGTATTCTAATTGATAATTTAAGTGGTGTTCTTATTTGAAATACCCATGGACTTTTCACATATTTGATCAAATATTTGTTTCTCACATATTTAGTGAAGTCAAATCTCCCATGAGAGAATAATCTTTAATTTTATCTACACTTTTATTTTACGAAAATGTTAAAAGTATACATTAGAAATGTCTAAAATTAGATTTTGGTGGGCTTAATAGGTACACTTACCCTATTCTTTTTAAATTAGAGGTAAGTGACCTCACCATAGTGGGCTCGACCAGTATTTCCCACACCTCTCCTTTAGTACCCCAACCACTTTCTGTTATTTGATCTAATCAATGAGGCAGACGTATTATCAGCATTATCAAAATTTGTAGGGTTTCTATCTGTCTCTAGGTTAATTATCTCCCTATTTATATATCAGTGTCCTGATTTGTTGTGTGTGTGTGTGTGTGTGTGTGTGTGTGTGTGTGTGTGTGTGTGTGTGTGTGTGTGTGTGTGTGTGTGTG
>NC_036864.1:41546-97747 GCF_002910315.2 Salvelinus sp. IW2-2015 | reverse complement strand
GTGTGTGTATGTATGAGTTGAACATCAACTTGAATACTTGCATTCCCGTGTTCCTTATTATATACTTGGCATTCTGTCTTGTGTTTTTTATTTAATTCTATTTTCTGTTATCACTGCATTGTTGGGAAAGAGCTCTCAAAAAAATAAATCACTGCATTGTTTTACACCTTTTACTGTAAACTTTGGAACTGGAACACAAACTTGATGTATACTGATGGTCACACACACAGTTAGCAGCTAGTAAATAGTACATTTTTAGTTGCAGAAATGTACCTCTAAAAAAGGTTTCTGCATATTGTTTTAACGCTGTAGGTTGTAAACACATATTTGCATATTTCCCAGGGTGCCTTTCAAGTGATTTTTATAGTTATCAGTATTACCCATGACTGTGTTTGCTAGTGACAGAGAGATTGGTGCATTCAATGGTATTCCCTCTTGTAGCCTTCACCAAGGGAGTTCCAGGTACATGCCAAATACCAGTCGGTCACCTCTAAATATATGCCTTTGTCAAAGGAGATGATTTACTTTTCCGTCTCCCTAGTTTCTCACCTCGATGCTAGGTCTATATTAGGCTCACACAAGGTCTCTGACTGAGTCCCACATGGCAACCTATTCCCTATGTACTACACTACTTTTGACGAGGACCCATAGGACTGCCATTTGGGAAATACTGTCAGTCTGTCTCTTCTATTCCAATACACTGTGGTCAGAGCACTGCCATGCAGGATCCTGAGGGGGACAGTTTTACAGCGGAGATGTTATTAGGTCAAGTTGGTTATGTAAAGGGTTTAGCATTACCCTGCAATGGATAGCATTCAAGCAGAGACAGAGGAGAAGGAGGGAAGGAAATGTAGCAGGGTAGCGTGAGGGAGAGAGGGAGGGATGGAGCCAGAAAAGAGGTTAGTAAACCAGTTGGAAATTGAATAACACTGCCGCACCAATCCAATGATGGGCTGAGCTTTCAGTTAGTCAGGGTTTTAGTGAATTAAATAGGAGATTTGGCTATAGTGGTGTAAGCCGACCGAACAGATCAAAATTATTTTGTGTTCAGTCTGTTAGTCTGCTTGGTTGCATCTCAAATGGCACACTATTACCTATATAGTGCACTACTTTTGAACAGAGCCCATATGACCAGATCTGTATGGGCCCAGTCAAAAGTAGTACACTATATTGCCATTTCAGACATGCCCTTAATTTGTTAGTCTGACCCAAATTATGGTTCAGATTAGTGTTTCCCAACTCTTCGAGTACGCCCAACGACACGCAGTTTTGTTGTAGCCCAGGGTAAACTCACCATATTCAATTCATTGAGGTGTTGATGATTAGTTGACAAGTTGAATCAGGTGTCCTTGTCCGGGGCTACAACCAAAGTGTTTTACTGTTGGGGTACTTGAGGACTGGAGTAGGGTAACATTGTTTTATATGGCTAAGTACTGCTGTCATTGATAAGGTGTCACCCTGATCTCTTCTCTCTATCTCACCTGCAGTGGATTGGTCTGTAAAGTCTTAATAGCATCTATCACGTCAGAGGGAAATCACAGAGAACCTTTTGTACCATTCTCCTTCTTTGAAGCGGCATGTGCTCATTTGAACACTTCGTGTGAATTATGTACATTCATATGTGTGTGTGTGTGTGTCTGCTTGCCTTGTGCATGTGTGTGTGTGTGTGTCTGTGTGTGTATAAGCCTGTGTGTGTGTTTTGTGTTGTGCTGTCTCTTAGTGTGATGAGCCTGCTTGCTGCAACGTTCTCCCCAGGCCCTCGCCGCCTTCTTCTGTTCTGTGATTTCTACTAGAACACTCTGTCCTTGACAGCTCTCCTCTCTCCCCCTCCTCTCCTTCTCTCCCTCTTCTCCCCCTCCACTCCTCATATCCCGCTGTTCTTTCTCTCCTTCCCCTCTCCATCTTCTCCTGACTTTCCATCCTCTACCCTCCCAACCCCAGCGATCAGATCTCTGCTCTCGTTCTCCCTTTTCCTCTTCCTCTTCCTCCTCTTCTTCCCCCTATTCCTTCTCTCCCTCTTCTCCCTCTTATTTTGTGCTCTCCCCTATGTACCCTCCAACCCAGAACAATCAGTTATCTCATCTCATACTTCTCCTCTTTCTCCTCTTCTTCACTCCTTTCTCTCTCTTCTCCTCTCCACCCTCCTCTACCACTTGTTTGCAGGTTTATCTGTTCTTGGCCTTTGTGAAAATAAGATTAATAATAATGAGTTTGTACAGTGCATATCCGGCACTCAACGTGCATACGGAAAGAAAAAAAAAGAAAAAACAACAAACAGAAACAATACATCAAAAGGTATAAAAAACAATCACAATATATCAAAACATGACCTATTAATGCAAAAGATAGACTTTAAGTAGATAAAGTTTTTAAGTGCTTACATTTGGAGCCTTTGCTACACTGTTTAGGGTGAGCAGCAGGTCAGTGTGTGAGTAACCTTGTCTCCAGGCTATTGCGCACAGAGCGTATAAGCCTGGAATATCAAAAACTCAAAGTTGGCCTTACTGGGAGTGACCACAGGCCAGATTTTGATGGAAGTGTCTGGGAATGAGATTAGTCTGTGGTGACTCGCCTCACCTATCCTGCCTTGTCCTTCCTTGTCCTCCCCCTCCCTCCTCCTCTTTACTGATGAGCTTTGGATGATACACACTTGATCTCTATAAGGAGTGTGTGTGTGTGTGGTGGGGATGTGTGTGTGTGTGTGTGTGTGTGTGGTGTGTGTGTGTGTGTGTGTGTGTGTGTGTGTGTGTGTGTGTGTGTGTGTGTGTGTGTGTGTGTGTGTGTGTGTGTGTGTGTGTGTGTGTGTGTGTGTGTGTGTGTGTAAAACATATCACCAGTGGAGGAAAAAGTACTGTCATACTTGAGTAAAAGTAAAGATACCTTTATAGAAAATGACTCAAGTAAAAGTCATCCAGTAAAATTCTACTTGAGTAAAAGTCTGAACGTATTTGGTTGAAAATATACTTAAGAATCAAAGTAAATGTAATTGCTAAAATACACTTAAGTATCAAGAATAAACGTGAAGTATAAATCAGTTCAAAATCCTTATATTTAGCAAACTAGATGGCACCATTTTCTTTTTTTATTTCAGCCAGGTGCACACTTGAACATTCAGACATAATTTAAAAACGAAGCATGTGTGTTTAGTGAGTCCGCAAGATCAGAGGCAGTAGGGATGACCAGGGATGGGAAGTGCGTGTATTTGACAATTTTCCTTCATTCAAAATGTTTTGGGTGTCAAGGACAATGTATCAAGTAAAAAGTACAATATTTTCTTAAGGAAAGTCGTGAAAATAGTAAAAGTTGTCAAAAATATGAATAGTAATGTAAAGTACAGATGCCCCCAAAAACGACTTAAGTAGTACTTTAAAACTTCTTCAGGCTAGGGTCTATTTTTCTCCACTTCCACTTCCTGACTGACGTGTCCAAAGTAAACTGCCTGTTACTCAGGCCCAGAAGCCAGGATATGCATATAATGAGTATCATTGGATACAAAACACTTTGATGTTTGTAGAAATTGTAAAATAATATATGAGACTATAACACAATTGTTATGGTAGGAGAAAATCCAAAGAAAAACCAACCGGAATAGTTTAATTTTTTTGAGAGCCCATGCTCTTCCAATGGAACGTATAGGGTCATACCCAAATCCAGCTCCCAGATTGCAATTCCTATGGCTTCCACTAGATGTCTTTGTTCAAGGTTTCAGGCTTGTTTCTTCCCAAACGAGGAAGGATTTTGAGTTTCACTACTGGGAGTCAGAGTTGGAAATCAGTCTGTGCGCGCGCGACGAAGAGGACGCACATCTGCTAATGTTGCTTTCCAATTAAACATACGAAATATTCCGTATGAAATATTATAGTTTAATTACATTTTAGGGTACCTGAGGATTAAATAGAAACATATTTTTACTTGTTTTAACAAAGTTTAGCAGTAGCTTTTTGGATTCCTTTCTCTGCAGGTTGAACGAGTGGATTACTCAAATCAATGGCGCCAACTAAACTGACTTTTTGGGATATAAAGAAGGATTTTATCTAACAAAACGACCATGCATGTTGTAGCTGGGACCCTGTGGATTGCAAATCAGAGGAAGATTTTCAAAAAGTAGATGAATATTTAATCGCTGTAGTAGACATCAAAGACTCGCTCTCCTCCCTCTCACGTTTACGGTAGTGTTACCACCGCAACAATCCTAGTTTTTCCCCTTCTCCCTCTTCTGCCTCTTTCCCCCCTTCCACCTGCCCCCTCTCCTCTCCCCTCTTTCCCTTCTCCCCCCACCCCTGTGCCCCCTCTTTTCCCCCACTTACACCTGTCCCCATTCTCTCCCTTACCCTTCTCTCCCTTCTTTTCCCCCTCTTCCCTCTGCTCCTCCCCTCTTCCACCTGTCCCTCTTCCACCTGTCCCTCTTCTACCTGTCCCCCTTCCTCCTGTCCCCCTTCCTCCTGTCATCCCTCTCTCACTTATTCCTGTCATTTCTGCTGCTGGGCCTCATGACTGCTGAGTGCGTCAGCAGCTTACACAATATCCTCACACACGCATGCACACACACTCCGAGCCCCCAATGCTAACAACTTACTGGAATAGAAAACACTGGTCACGCTTGAAGAGAGCATGTGCATACAGACTCATATATCCCTCACTAACTTTAAGCATCAGCTGTCAGAGCAGCTCACAGATCATTGCACCTGTACATAGCCCATCTGTAAATAGCCTATCCAACTACCTCATCCCCATATTGTTATTTTTTATATTGTTTTGCTCCTTTGCACCCCCGTGTCTCTACTTGCACATTCATCTTCTGCACATCTATCACTCCAGTGTTTAATTGCTCAATTGTAATTACTTCGCCACTGCGGCCTATTTATTGCCTTACCTCCCTAATCTTACCTCATTTGCACACACTATATATATATTTTGTCTATTGTGTTATTGACTGTATGTTTGTTTATTCCATGTGTAACTGTGTTGTTGTTTGTGTTGCACTGCTTTGCTTTATCTTAGCCAGATCGCAGTTGTAAATGAGAACTTGTTCTCAACTGGCCTACCTGGTTTAATAAAGGTAAAATAAGAAAACACTCCCTCCACTGTAAGACCATTCTGCCCTTTCTCATCTGGACAAGAGGAATACCTATTTAAGAATGCTGTTCATTGACTACAACACTATAGTGCCCTCGAAGCTCATCACTTAGCTCGGGGCCCTAGGTCTGAACCACACCCTGTGCGACTCGGTCTTGGACTTCCTGACGAGCTGACCCCAGGTGGTGAAGGTAGGAAACAACACCTCCACTACACTGATCCTCAACACGGGGGCCCCACAAGGGTGTGTGCTCTGCCCCCTCCTGTACTCCTGTTCACCAATGGCTGCATGGCCACGCACGTCTCCAACTCAATCATCAAGTTTGCAGATTACATAATAATGGTAGGTCTGATAACGAAAAATGACGAGACAGCCTACAGGGATGAGGTGAGGGCCCTGGTGGAGTGGTGCCAGGAATGCACATGACGGATAACCTGAAATGGTCCATCCACACTGCAACAGCACCTCTTCAACCTCATGAGGCTGAAGAAATTCGGCTTGGCCCCTAAGACCCTTACAAACCTCTACAGATGCACCATTGAGCTCATCCTGTCGGTCTGTATCACCGCCTATTAAGGAAGGGTGTAATTGCAGACCGCAATTAGAGGTGTTTTCTCATATAGCCGTTTCTTGATATCAAGTAACACCCATTGATGCTCGCCATTGATCCGTGACTGATTCTTTCATGTCATGGACAACAGTTGTTGACAACTGTAGCATTGTAGCTAAGCCTAACCCTAACCCTTTTCTTAATTTTATCCTCAGTCTCCTAACCTGCCATGCTAATTCACCTAACCTGCCATGCTAGATCACCTAACGTGTCATGTTAATTATCCTAACCTGCCACGTTAGTTAACCTAACCTGTTATGTAAACAAATCATCTGTGTCGAGAAACCACCAGTCTCATAACACTGGAACTGACCAACGGCAGGTATAAATGGGTGTTTCCTGATATCAGGGAACACCCACATCAAGAAAGCCTCCAATTGCAGTCTACAATTACACTATATTCGCCTGGCACGGCAATTGCACAGTCTGCAACCGCATGGGTCACCAGAGGGTATTGCGGTCAGCCAAACGCATCACTGGGGGCACACTGCCTGCCCTCCAGCACATCTACAGCACCCTGTGTCACAGGAAGATCAAAGGCCTCAGCCATCTGAGCCACGGCCGTCTAGAAGTGGGAGACAGTACAGGTACATCAAAGCTTGGGCCGAGAGACTGAAAAACAGCTTTATTTCCAGGCCAACAGACTTAAATATTCAAAGCTAGCCAGCCAATACCCTGCCCAGCTGAACTTAGTCACTGTTACTAGCTGGCACTCTACCCTGCACCTTAGAGACTGCTGCCATATGTACATAGTCATTGAACACGGGTCACTTTCAAATCTAGACTCATACTATATAACTACTGCACACACCTTTTCATAATGTCTATACACACCATCATATACATATTTTAGTAATTTAGCAGATGCTTTTATCCAGAGAAACTTACAGTAGTAAGTGGAAACATTTTTGTACTTGTCCCCCGTGGGAATCAAACCCACAACCCTGGTGTTGTAAGCGCCATGCTCTACTACCTGAGCAACACTACAACTACCTTTTTATTGATTCTGACATTGCTCGTTCTGATATCATTTTGGGGATTTGTGTGTATTGTTCTGTGTTGCTAGGTATTACTGCACTGGAGCTAGAAACATAAGCATTTTGCCGCCCCTGTGATAACATCTGCAAAATATGTGCAAGCGATCAATACAATTTGATGATTAGATTTGAGACACATCATCTTTTTAAAATAGACAATGCTTAAAGGGATGGTCAAAATTAAGTGTGTGTGTGTGTGTGTGTGTGTGTGTGTGTGTGTGTGTGTGTGTGTGTGTGTGTGTGTGTGTGTGCGTGTGTGTGTGCGCATGTGTGTGTAGAGAGAAGATGATGTTACGTGTCTCAGTCATTAAATGGGAGATCAGCAGCTGAAGGGAATACTACTGACTGACAGACATCCTAACAAGGGTGTCAAATATAGATCCATTTCCTTTATCTGTCCTTCCTCTCTCCTCTCCCACTATCCCCTCCATTAAACTCCCTATATAATTATATTCCAATAGCACTTATGGCTGAAATCCTAGATATTGATATAGTCACTATTTATTTGGGTAGTGAGTCAGCAAAAAATGAAGACTGTCTGTTGCCATCGCTGTATAATGGATTAACAATTATCTATTTCAACAGTAACACTTAAGTAGCTACAGACGTTTTTGTGAGAAGACCAATTTTCAGGATGTCTCATGCGACAATCACCGCTCCAGCTCTGCCATCTTTCACCGCAGATGGGATGTCTCATGTGACAATCACCGCTCCAGCTCTGCCATCTTTCACCGCAGATGGGATGTCTCATGTGACAATCACCGCTCCAGCTCTGCCATCTTTCACCGCAGATGGGATGTCTCATGTGACAATCACCGCTCCAGCTCTGCCATCTTTCACCGCAGATGGGATGTCTCATGTGACAATCACCGCTCCAGCTCTGCCATCTTTCACCGCAGATGGGGTAGTGCGACATAGGCGGATGTGGTGATTGGGACGCATCCATTACCTTAAACGGACCGATTTTTTTATTATGTTACTTAGATTGTCTCACCGGTGCATCAATTTAGTCTATGGGGTTAAAGAATTCTTACATATTTGTAAACGTCATTAAACCTACAGTCGTGGCCAAAAGTTTTGAGAATGACACAAATAATAATTTCCACAAAGGTTGCTACGTCAGTGTCTTTAGGTATTTTTGTCAGATGTTACTGAATACTGAAGTATAATTACAAGCATTTCATAAGTGTCAAAGGCTTTAATTGACAATTACATGAAGTTGATGCAAAGAGTCAATGTTTGCAGTGTTGACCATTCTTTTTCAAGACCAATGCAATCCGCCCTGGCATGCTGTCAATTAACTTCTGGGCCACATCCTGACTGATGGCAGCCCATTCTTGCATAATCAATGCTTGGAGTTTGTCAGAATTTGTGGGTTTTTGTTTGTCCACCCGCCTCTTGAGGACTGACCACAAGTTCTCAATGGGATTAAGGTCTGGGGAGTTTCCTGGCCATGGACCCAAAACATCAATGTTTTGTTCCCCGAGCCACTTAGTTATCACTTTTGCCTTTTGGCAAGGTGCTCCATCATGCTGGAAAAGGCATTGTTCGTCACCAAACTGTTCCTGGATGGTTGGGAGAAGTTGCTCTCGGAGGATGTGTTGGTAACATTCTTTATTCTTAGGCAACATTGTGAGGCAACATTCTGTTAGGCAACAGATGTTGCCTAACATTCTTAGGCAACATCTGTGTTCTTAGGCAACATTGTGAGTGAGCCTTGGCTGAGAAGCAATGACTTTACCCCAGTCCTCAGCAGTCCAATCCCTGTACCTTTTGCAGAATATCAGTCTGTCCCTGATGTTTTTCCTGGAGAGAAGTGGCTTCTTTGCTGCCCTTCTTGACACCAGGCCATCCTCCAAAAGTCTTCGCCTCACTGTGCGTGTAGATGCACACACACCTGCCTGCTGCCATTCCTGAGCAAGCTCTGTACTGGTGGTGCCCCAATCCCCCAGCTGAATCAACTTTAGGAGACGGTCCTGCACTTGCTGGACTTCTTGGGACCCTGAAGTCTTCTTTACAACAATTGAACTGATCTCCTTGAAGTTCTGATGACTGATAAATGGTTGATTTAGGTGCAATCTTACTGGCAGCAAATCCTTGCCTGTGAAGCCCTTTTTGTGCAAAGCAATGATGACGGCACGTGTTTCCTTGCAGGTAACCATGGTTGACAGAGGCAGAACAATGATTCCAAGCACCACCCTCCTATTGAAGCTTCTAGTCTGTTATTCAACTCAATCAACATGACAGAGTGATCTCCAGCCTTGTCCTCGTCAACAGTCACACCTGTGTTAACGAGAATCACTGACATGATGTCAGCTGGTCCTTTTGTGGCAGGGCTGAAATGCAGTGGAAATGTTTTTTGGGGATTCAGTTCTTTGCATGGCAAAGAGGACTTTGCAATTAATTGCAATTTATCTGATCACTCTTTATAACATTCTGGAGTATATGCAAATTGGCATCTACAAACTGAAGCAGCAGACTTTGTGAAAATTAATATTTGTGTCATTCTGAAAACTTTTGGCCACGACTGTAGACAACTATCAGTGTTGAACCTTAACGTTTGTTAAAGGTCCTGAACAGTCATTCTGATTCCCATGTAATTAGCCTTATGAGCAATAAAAATATCCCCCATAATTTTTGTGGGGGATAGAAATGCATTTTTTGAACACAGTACTTTGTCGCTCGTGGCTAATTACCAGGAAGTTCAAGAGACAGGCAGAGCGGGGGGGGGGGGGGGGGGTTATTATCATAGCTCGCCTTGACTGACAGCTCTTTGAATTGCCTATGTCAAGAAACTTGAATGCAGTGAACGGCGTTGCAGTAAAACCATCTCAAGCAAATTTGGTGATTAACAACACATTAATGATGTAAAACAAATATATGTTTGACGTTGTTCACAGCAGTACTGATGGATGTGTTGATGTGACAACTGCGTCAGAGGTTTGAATTATCCTTCCCCCCCTTTTGTTCCATGCTGGCTGAAGACCTAGCTAGCCAGTAACTAGACAACACCAGATACAGCAGAAAGGGGAAATGTATAAGTGTCTTTGCCATAAACATTTCATTATATTTTCCAACACCCTACAGCCAAATTTTGGCAACAGTAGAGTAGCTATCTGGTGACTATATATAAACCAAGCCCCTCTGCAAAAACACCTTCACTGATGTTGGTTGCAAGGCAGTACTTTTTAAATTAGATAAGAGAATATCATGTTACCATTGGTGTATTAAAATGAGAGTTCGGGTTATAATGGGCGAAAAAGGTCAATATCAGGGGATGTCTTTATCTATGTATATCTGGATATCTGACATTTTAATAGCTATGAGTATACATGCCCCAGATACGCATGTCCTTAATTTTGTATATGGAGTTAGTATATTCTCCGTAATGGGACAGTTTCTACCTGCATCCAATCCAGACCTCAGAAATATCCCTGCTACCGTATGAATCCAGGGAGATGTCTGGGGTGAGATCCCTTCAAGACATGCCCCTAATGCTTGTGCATGTTTGTAGAATATATTATCTCTGGAAAGGGTATGTGTCAACATGCTGACATATCTAAGCCTTTATACTTAGGCACATACTGTATCATATCTATAGTCATTACCTGATCAATTATGGATCCATATTTCTACAAAAATTCATGATTTCAATACATATCCTTACATGATATTTAATATTCATCCTCATGCACCTGATCAAAAAAAGGACTAAATCTGACTCATGATTAATGTCCAGCGGCCAAATGATTCTACCTGTTCAGGTGTCGAAAATCATTGTGCTTCTTCACATGAAGGTGACATATCTGAGCATACATTTGCACCATATTCAGTAGTAGGCTACAAGGCACGGAAAAACAAACATCGTCATATTTAATCCAAAAGACATCTTTGCTATTTCTGTTATAAAAATACAGCATGGCAAATACAAGGCTCCAATCACAACACCTGTTTTCTGTAAAGATACAAACATAGGCCAATCTTAGCTAAAAATTTATTTTATTTATTTAACAGAAAATAAGAGTTGCACAAACTCAATACCCCTGCCAGCTCTGTTTTTTTTATAGACGATGGATGCAATGAGTGCAGATTGGGTCGTCAGTGGCGTCGGTCCCTTGCAGTGGCATCGGTCCCTCGCAGTCCTGTCCAGACCCAACATGCATAAATCATGAATCAAAATTGTGTCAATATTGTAAGAAAATATTGTCATTTCACATAACCATACACAAGGTAGCTCCTCTACCTGCTTCATTCATCATGAGAAAACTAGCTGGAACAAGCTAGCTAGCCAAGTTGCTATATTAACCAGTAATACAAAATACGCCCAAACATTTTAAAACATTAGCTGTCACCTTGGAGCCTGATAGGGGGCAAAAATATCCCTGAAGGGAAGGAAATGTTGTTATTTGTTAGCTAGCTAGGCTACCAGTTAGCTTTTACCCTCCTACCAAGCCTAGCTAGCCCTACTAGCTGCTGGCCAAATTAGCGAACATTCTTGATTCTAGTTACTAAAATAAATAAAACATCTCAAATTAGCATTAAGTTCTTTGAGATATATTATTTAAAATTAATTTAACTAATTTTTGTGATATCCAATTGGTAGTTACAGTCTTGTCCCATCACTACATCTCCCCTAGGAAGAGAGAGGAGAGAGGAGAGAGAGGAGAGGAGAGAGAGATAGAGGAAGGAGAGAGAGAGAGAGAGAGAGAGAGAGAGGAGAAGAGAGACGATGAGAGCGAGAAGAAGAGAGGTTGCGAATGTGGGCGCACCTTGATTGAGAGAGACGATGGAGATGGGAGAGGACGGGTACGAGAAGACAGAGAAGAGACGAGGGGAGGGAGAGACAAGCATGACGGTGTGTGAGATGAGAGAGAGGAGAGGAGGAAAGGGAAGACGTGAGGGATGGGGAGGAGTACGAGCGGAGGACGAAGGAGAAGAGGAGAGAGGATGGAGAACATGTGGAGGGAGGATAGAGAGAAAGAAGAAAGCCGAGCTGGGTCGAGGCCGAAATGAGATGCTCTGCGAGCAAGGTAGAGAGAGAGAGAGGAATAGAGAGGCGAAGAGACCAGATAGAGTGAGAGGAAGAGTAAGAGAGAGCGAGAGAGATAGGTAGAGAGAAGAGGAGAGAGAGAGGAGAAGAGGAAGAAGAGAGAGGAGAGGAAGAGGAGACAGAGAGAGAGAGAGAGAGAGAGAGAGAGATATGCGTCCTCCGAAACACGACCCGGCCAAGCCACACTGCTTCTTGACACACGGCTCGCTTAACCCAGAAGCCAGCCATACCAATGTGTCAGAGGAAACACCGTCCATCTGGCGACAAAAATCAGCTTGCCTACCTACCTACCTACCTACCTACCTACCTACCTACCTACCTACCTACCTACCTACCTACCACAAGGAGTGTGATGGGACAAAGACATCCCAGCCTGACAAATTCTCCTCTAACCCAGACAATGCTGAGCCAATTGTGCACCACCTCATGGGTCCCAGCTGTGACACAGCCTGGGATCAAACCCGGGTCTGTAGTGACACCTCAAGCACTGCAGTGCAGTGCCTTAGACCGCTGCACCACTCAGGAGGCCCTTTGAGGTATATTCTGAACAGCTTCTCACTTCTTTGTTTCTCCAGATGTCAGTTCGACCACACGCCGTTTACAAACTCATTTGTGGCGCCCAAATTCAAAAATGACAGTTGGAACTCCACAGCAGAAAATATGTGATTCTTGTTGCTAGACTACCAGTTACAGTGCTTTTAGTTTGCGGTTTGTGCATGCCTTTATGCAGATGGGATACAAAAAGTTCAGCTAGTGTCTGAAAGAATTATTGATTTAATATTTTTCGAATTATTAAACATGTCCTGAAAACTCAAATAAGCACCAGAAATTGTCCTCATTTACCATATCAAAAAGCATTTCAAGATCCTGATATGTACTGTCAAGAGCATATGCATTGTATGTGCTGAGAAAATATACTAGGTAGGCCTACTGTCAGTATTTGTCATCATATAGATACAATAAGATGTCCACATAGGCCTACCTCAGGATATCTAATCAGTCAATATCTGGCCTTACCATGTATGATATCCGGAGGGAATCCAAAAATGATTTGTGCATGACAGAAAAATATATTTGACAAATTATTGAACATGTGCTGAAAACTCAGAAAAAGTCCTTATTTTCAGCATATCAAAAAGCATATCAAGATCCGGATATGGACCTCAGCCAAGAGAAGTATATCTGGAATCAATATAACTTATTATCTTGAATGTGCTGAGAAAACACAGATATGTGATGTATACAGTCAGTATTTGTCAACATGAAGAGAGAACATAGGATGTCACATGTCTCAGGATATCAAATGTCCATATCCGGCCACAGGAAATGTCCACGTGTGATATTTGGAGTAATCCCAATATCATATATGTTTTAAAGACACAACGGGATTCAGAATTTGCCAGGATAAGGTGCAAATCCACATAACTAAAAATATGATTTGGAAATTGTTTATGATGTTCTCTAGAATATCAAAGAGATTTCATGCAAAGATATCCTCTGATATGGACCCCTTTCACCCAGTGTGATGTCACCCTATCCCCTTAATAATCCCACCTCCGGAAAAAGGTGTTCATCATGGGGGAGGGAACTAGTAACCTTATGATCAAACTAGATCAGTGTGTAAGCAATTTTTTTTTCTTCATATTGTCACCGTCATATTTTGATCTGGTTTCATTCCAATATCATCCAATTTCATGTAAAACATGACTTTGACAGATTATGATCTATAACAATATAACGGAATAGATTAACCGGAATGACATTTACTTTCACGGGTGGCCAGAAAAGAACTCTGAATGCCACGCCCCTACTAAATCATGCCTCCAGTCTTCTGAGCTGACCCGCTGGGTCGTATCGCAATAACCCAGCATCAATAATCCAGCCTCAACAACCCAAAATGTATTTTTTTAACAAAGACACAAACCCAACTAAGTGACTCAATACCTGCAACCCAGAAGTTGGGTCATCAAAACAACTCAGCATTTTTTTGAGTGTGTATTAAAGCAACACAATGCTGTGCTTTTATCACACCTCCATCACGTGCAACATAGCCGGTGTCCCAAGACACCCTATTCCCTACATATTGCCATTTTGGACACACAGACAGTCATAATTTTATGACATCTCCACCATGTGCAGGAGATTAGACAGTAATAGACATAGATTAGCCATTATTGACCAGAACAGCCCTGCGCATGGAAATATCAACGCTATTTGTGTGACGGTTGTCTCAGTGTACCACAATGTTTTGTATCTCCCTTGGCAGTGTGTGGGGGGAGATCAGTGTGTGTGTGTGTGTGTGCATCACAAATTGACATTGGGACGGGATTAGTCGTAATGAAAGGAAACGACTACCGTATATATCCAATTGTTGACAGATACATTGGATCGCTGCCAACTCCAGCAGCATGTGATCACAACACAAAGGTCACATGTCTTACCTGTTACTCAGCATTTCCTCTGCTCTCATAAGGGTCTTTATAAAATGGGCTTTTATGAGGTGTGTAGCAAGTGTGTGCGTGCATGCGTGTGTGTGAGATAGAGAGATTGAGTGATTGAGTTTACAAATTGCAATGTGACTGTGCTCAGAAATAGGAGAGGTTTGCACTTGGGCATTTGGCACACCATACCTTTACCCACATATGGGTACAAGTGTCCCATCTATACAGATCCAAAAATAAGATTACTCTCCCACATTCCTAACAACAACCAATTAATGCAAAACTGCAACAACTGACCTTAGATCGGTGTCTCTGACCAATGACCTCCAAGATGCCTTTTAGTCCATCTGTCCAACAGTGGAGCCTCCTCAGAGGAGAAAGGGGAGGACCATCCTCCTCAGTGAATTTCATAAAAATAAAAATAGTGAAACAATAAAAAACTATACTAAATATATTCACGTCACCAAATAACTGATTAAAGCACACTGTTTTGCAATGAAGGTATACAGTAGCCTCAACAGCACTCTCTGGGGTAGCACCATGGTGTAGCCGGAGGACAGCTAGTTTCCGTCCATCGCCGGTGTAACTGCTAAACTGCTAGCTGTACACTGTACTACATGATTGCAGCGTGTTTATTAATGCGTTAGTTCCAGTAGCTAGCTATGTTGACTATGACATTAGGTGAAAACGATGTAGGCTGTGTGTAGTGGTTAGCGGTTATGGCATGAACGTTTTGATTGGAAGATTTTTTGTCTGGTCACAGACAGCTGTTGTATTGTGCATTGAAGTCCACAAGTGAAGGGAAAATGTGAGAGAGCACGTAGATGCGAGAAGGAATTATACAATGAGCAAATAATCATGCTGTACGTATGTGGCTACTATGAAAGTGTTTGCGTGTGATCAGGGGTGCATTCATTCCGGCAATTCTGTTGAAAAACATTTCTTAAAAGGAAGCAAATGGAACAAAACGATTATACCCTAGATCAGCTAGATGCAGGCAAGAGTGTGCAAGTTGGTATTGAATGTGTCACTGTCTGGATTGCTCAAATTTTCCCTCAACCTGTTGTAGCAACCTCATGATGTGTATAGTGACATTTTGAGTATCACGTAGTAGCCTAAACCTGTGTTACATTGAGCTGGGTGAATGAAATATGAATGACAGTCATCCAATATGCTCTAATAGAAATAAGGCCATGCTCATAAAGAAAAATCGTCCTCCCTCATCTTAAACGGAACCGACCGCCACTGCTGTCCATTCACCAGATGATTTTATTGTGGTGGATCATGGTGCCACTATTGTACAATGAAGACATTATAATGTGGTAACAAAAATAACCACCATAAAGTCCCACCTGACCTGCCATAAGTTAAGGCACCATGTTGGTGCTTGATTTCATAGTTTCCCTTAAAGGACTTGCTTCCTGCCAACTATGTAGTGTGTTGAGCCCTCATGGCTCCGGTCAATGTGACTTTTTCTTGCTCAGTGTTAAATGGGGAGAGGGAAAGGAAAAACCACAAGGCATTTTTTAAATGAAATACTTCTAGTAAGTCAATGAAAAGTCATTAATACTTATATATGTTTATGTGGTACCGAGTCAAAACTAAATGAGAAGTCACATCAACAACATTTTCTACTGCAGGTCAATTTTTGGGAATAATCTTTTGCTACACAAAAATACATTTTTCTAAACTAATCCAATAATTTAGTTAGATTTTTTTGCACGTTACTGAAATGGTGGTTCCAGTTTAGATGGCTTAGGTAGTCTCCTCACAATGTTCCTAACCCTGGCAGTCAATATGAATACAAGTTGCGGGTGAATAAAAATGTCATCTCCAGCTGTATTGTCATCAAGAGTTTAATGGATTCCAATAGGAATTGCACATCACTTTGCTAACAAGCATAATGCGACTTGCAGGTAGGGTTTCAAAATGCTGGTAAATTTACCAGGTTTTCCAGTAATTCCTATTGGGAGATAAAAATAAAAATGGGATTATGGGGAAAGTAACTGCCTGTCAACCACCAATATATAATGTATTGTCATCAAGAGTTGAATTATAATGATAATACTCACCTAAGAACTCAGTTGGTGAAGGCCACAGGACTGAATATGAACAAATTCAATAACCATGTTACTAACCACGTTTCCAACCATTTCATGCAGATGAATTACAGTTGAAGTCGGAAGTTTACATACACCTTAGCCAAATACAGTTGAAGTTGGAAGTTTACATACACTTAGGTTGGGGTCATTAAAACACATTTTTCAACCACTCCACACATTTCTTGTTAACAAACTATAGTTTTGGCAAGTCGGTTAGGACATCTACTTTGTGCATGACACAAGTAATTTTTCCAACAATTGATTAGAGAGATTATTTCACTTATAATTCACTGTATCACAATTCTAGTGGGTCAGAAGTTTACATACACTAAATTGAATGTGCCTTTACACAGCTAGGAAAATCCCAGAAAATGATGTCATGGCTTTAGAAGCTTCTGACATCATTTAAGTCAATTGGAGGTGAACCTGTGGTTGTATTTCAAGGCCTACATTCAAACCCAGTGCCTCTTTGCTTGACATCATTGGAAAATCAAAAGAAATCAGCCAAGACCTCAGATTAAAAATGGTAGATCTCCACAAGTCTGATACATCGCTGGGAGCAATTTCCAAACGCCTGAAGGTACCACGTTCATCTGTACAAACAATAGTACGCAAGTATAAACACCATGAGACCACGCAGCCGTCATAACGCTCAGGAAGGAGACGCGTCCTGTCTCCTGGAGAGGAACGTACTTTGGAGCGAAAGTGCAAATAAATCCCAGAACAACAGCAAAGGACCTTGTGAAGATGCTGGAGGAAACAGGTGCAAAAGTATCTATAGCCATAGTAAAAACAGTCCTATATCAACATAACCTGAAAGGCCGCTCACCAAGGAAGAAGCCACTGCTCCAAAACCGCCATAAAAAAGCCAGACTACGGTTTGCAACTGCACATGGGGACAAAGATCATACTTTTTGGAGAAATGTCCTCTGGTCTGATGAAACAAAAATAGAACTGTTTGGCCATTATGACCATTGTTATGTTTGGAGGAAAACGGTGGAGGCTTGCAAGCCAAAGAACGTCATCCCAACCAGGAAGCACGGGGGTGGCAGCATCATGTTGTGAGGGTGCTTTGCTATAGGAGGACTGGTGCACTTCACAAAATAGATGGCATCATGAGGAATGAAAATGATGTGGGTGTTTTGAAGCAACATCTCAAGACATCAGTCAGGAAGTTAAAGCTTGGTCGCAAATGGGTCTTCCAAATGGACAATGACCCCAAGCATACTTCCAAAGTTATGGCTTAAGGACAACAAAGTCAAGGTATTGGATTGGCCATCCATCATATGGAAATTACTGTACCGGACACATGAAAAAAGTCACGACTGGGCTGATGGAGACATGAAATGCTGGTACAATTTTTTAAATGCCTACAGATGAAAACATTTTAGACTACGTGGGATCTTTTTGTGTCAGTAGAATTAAGTTTGCGAGAAATGGCTGTGGAAGCGCCTTTTTACGCAAATGTTTCTATAATAACCATCATATCAAAGTAAACTTGGAGTCACGTGATGATATGTTTTTTGGTCCTCCTACTGCGACTCGGGATAGCATGCAGTTTATTAGGCTACAGATGAAATAAGTTATGATGGACTTCACAGGGTAGTAATGTGCAAGGTGATGAGCTTGATGCTCCTTTCCAATAAATATTGAGGGTCTTATTCTGGTAACATGGTGATCGATGCCTGGCTGCTGTTTGAAAAATACAAATAATATCACTCTTATCCATAATAATCTTAGAATGTAAGCAGCACTGTATCTGCGAGCTGTTGACTAGAGCGCACGTGCCAAAACTAGAGTTGGCACATTTACTATATAACGCAACAGTGTTTGTGACAAATCCATCTGTAGAGTTGAAAATGCATTTGAAAACACATTTTACATTCGGTAAATGGGAATTTAACAAAGGTTTTTTTATGTGCACTACACCATCACACACTGCCTTTTGTTCACAAAAAGTCAGTTTGATGGAAACACATTTGGATATTTTTTCATGTCGTTCTTTTTATTATTCACATTAAAATATGTTATCTATTGGATGGAAACCTCAATTCTGTCACTAACAAATACAGTCATGGGTGGTAACACTATAATTCACACAGGCAAGGGCCACTGGGAAATTATATTGGAGGCGTGGTATAGTGGGGGGTTACTCAAAATGTTCAAGCTTATACAACTAAAATCTGAACCACCTACAGTCACTGTAGTGTAGTTATTCCCTCCACAAGGCAATCAAACAAGCTGAATGTCGGTATAGGGACAAAGTGGAGTCGCAATTCAACGGCTCAGACACGAGACGTACAGTATGTGGCAGAGCCTACAGGCAATTTCGAACTACAAAAAGAAAACCAGCCACGTCACGTACACCGACGTCTTGCTTCCAGACAAACTACTAAACACCTTCTTTGCCCATTTTGAGGATAATACAGTGCCACCGACGCAGCCCGCTACCCCCCTTCTCCGTGGCTGACGTGAGTAAGACATTTAAACATGTTAACACTCGCCGGCCCAGACGGCATCCCTAGCCGCATCCCCAGAGCATACGCAGACCAGTTGGCTGGTGTGTTTACGAACATATTCAATCTCTCCCTATCTCAGTCTGCTTTCCCCACATGCTTCAAGATGGCCACCATTGTTCCTTAACCCAAGAAGGCAAAGATAACTCAACTAAATGACTATCGCCCCATAGCACTAACTTCTGTCATCATGAAGTGCTTTGAGAGACTAGTCAAGGATCATATCTCCTCCACCTTACCTGTCACCCTAGAAACACTTCACTTTGCTTACCGCCCCAATAGGTCCACAGACGATGCAATCACCATCACACTGTACACTGCCCTATCCCATCTGGACAAGAGGAATACCTATGTACGAATGCTGTTCATCAACTGCAGCTCAGCATTCAACATCATAGTGCCCTCCAAGCTCATCATTAAGCTTGAGGCCCAGGGTCTCAACCCCGCCCTGTTCAATTGGGTGCTGGACTTTCTGACGGGCCGCCCCCAGGTGGTGAAGGTAGGAAACAACGTCTGATCCTCAACACTGGGGCCCCACAAAGGTGTGTAATCAGCACCCTCCGCTACTCCATGTTCACCCATGACTGCATTGCCATGCACGCCTCCATCTCAATCATCAAGTTTGTAGATGATACAACAGTAGTGGGCTTGATTACCAACAACGACGAGACAGCCTACAGAGAGAAGGTGAGGGCACACGGAGTGTGGTGTCAGGAAAACAACCTCTCACTCACCGTCAGCAAACAAAGTAGATGATCGTGGACTTCAGGAAACAACAATGGGAGCACCCCCCTATACACATCGATGGGACAGCAGTGGAGAAGGTGGCATGTTTTAAGTTCCTCAACATTCACATCACGGACAAACTGAAATGGTCCACCCACACAAACAGTGTGGTGAAGAAGGCGCAACAGCACCTCTTCAACCTCAGGAGGCTGAAGGAATTTGTCTTGTCACCTAAAACCCTCACAAACGTTTACAGATGCACAATTGAGAGCATCCTGTTGTGTACTGCACGAACCACAACCGCAAGGCTCTCCAGAGGGTGGTGCGGTCTGCACAACGCATCACCAGGGGCAAACTACCTGCCCTCCAGGACACTACCTGCCCTCCAGGACACTACCTGCCCTCCAGAACACCTACAGCACTCGATGTCACAGGACGGCCAAAAAGATCATCAAGGACAACAACCACCTGAGCCACTGCCTGTTCATCCAGACGGCGAGGTCAGTAAAGGTGCATGAAAGCTGAGGCCGAGAGACTGAAAAACAGCTTCTATCTCAAGGCCATCAGACTGTTAAACAGCCATCACTGACACAGAGAGGCTGCTGCCTACATACAGACTCAAAATCATTGGCCACTTTATAAATGGATCACTAGTCACTTTAATAGTTTCTCTTTAATAATGTTTACATACAGTATCTTGCATCTTGTATCTTGCATTACTCAACTGTCAACTGTTTTCTATACCATCTATTGCATCTTGCCTATGCCGCTCGGTCATCACTCATCCATATTCTTATTCCGTCCCTTAACTTAGATTTGTGTGTATTTGGTAGATGTTGTGGAATTGTTAGATTACTTGTTAGATATTACTGCACTGTCGGAACTAGAAGCACAAGCATTTCGCTACACTCGCAATAACATCTGCTAACCATGTGTATGTGACCAATAACACTTGATTTGACTTTTATCGATTTGAGTAATGACTACAAAATCACTTTAAGTATCTGTGCTCAGATATATTAAGTGCAATGTGTTTCCTCAAAAGTTTTGAGTAATGACAGCACGTTGGGCTTTACAGTGTGGGGTGTCGTGATATATTAGACCATTTCTGAAGTCACTGTCTCTCTGAAGTCACATCCATCTGTACACTGGAAGGAAACCTTGGGTTCGTCCCAAACGGCACCCTATTCCCCGTAGTGCACTACTTTTGATAAGAGCCCTATGGCTCCCTATACAAGGAATAGGGTGCCATTTGGGACACAAAAACCAGTCAGATGGATGGATAGAGTCTCTTTAGGTATGGGTTGCCCTGGAAACAAGTGCTTTGCAGTGGCTAAAGCGACAGAGACACAGTGTCTGGACGAGTGAGACATGAATGATTATTTAAATTTTTACAAGCTATATGGGGATAAATACCAGAATAAATACCAGAATAAATGATTGAATGATTCTGTCTCTTCGCAGCATAATCTGCAGAGCTGAGATTGTTGTATGCCCCATTTATACACTGAGTATACAAAACATTAGGAACACCTGCTCTTTCCATGACACAGACTGACCAGGTAAATCCAGGTGAAAGCTATGATCCCCACTTGTTAAATCCACTGTAGATGAAGAAGAGCAGACAGATTAAAGAGGGATTTTTAAGCCTTGAGGCAATTGAGACATGAATTGTGTATGTGTGCCATTCAGAGGGTGAATGGGCAAGACAAAATATTTAAGTTCCTTTGAACAGGGTATGGTAGTAGGTGCCAAGCGCACAGTTTTGAGTGTTTCAAGAACTGCACTGCTGCTGTGTTTTTCACGCTCAACAGTTTCCTGTGTGTATCAAGAACGGTACACCACCCAAAGGACATCTAGCCAGCATCCCTGTGGAATTGAGGCTGTTCTGAGGGCAAAAGGGTATACAACTCAATATTAGGAAGGTGTTCCTAATGTTTTGTACTCTCAGTGTATAACATTCTGTTGGTGGCAAGAATTTTGTATAGCAATATAAATTGAAAAACTCGAAGTGTGGAATCAACTGTTGTTTTGTGAGACTAATTCATTTTAGTAATTGTGTATCATTTCCAACTGCCGACCAAAGGAGGGGTTCGTGGCTACTGTATCACAGGGTAAAGAAGGAGTAATCTGTGAAGGAGGCATTTGGCTCTCACACCCTCTGAAACTGTATTGCTACTGCCTCTTACCGTAGCTAACCAACGATAGAGGTCACCTTTGGATACAACATTCTCCTAATATAACCTCTTTGATAACCAAACAAAGATATTATCTTCAAATATATTATTTTATTTTATTGGAAGGAGGGGGTGTTTGGATAATTTAAACATAAACATTTTGCTCACATTTATATGTCATGAACAGCTTCTGTTTAAATTCTGCCACAGAAGTGGAGGCTGGAGAGAGGAGCTATAGGAGGACAGGCTCATTGTAATGGCTGGAATGGAATTAATGGAACAGTATAAAACCACATTTGACTCCATTCCATTAATTCCATTCTAGCCATTACAATGAGCCCGTCCTACTTTAGCTCCTCCCACCAGACGCCACTGTGCCACAGAGCCTACAGTAGCCTATATTTAAGTTTCTATAAACCCTGACACATGAATCCCAGCTTCACTCATCTTTTCTTAGCACTGAATCTCCAATGAAAACATTGTCAATCACGAACCCTATAATAGGAGGTGTACTGTGGCTGTAGGCCTTGAAACAGGGAAAGTGAACCATGATGAGAACCCTAATGACTCAGTCATTCCAATGACTGCAAGGCTGGGTGAGTCTACTGATTGTTACTCTACTGCTGCTTGCTTCTGGAGAATGGAATCATAGCCGTGTGTGTATGTGTGTGTGTGTGTGTGTGTGTGTGTGTGTGTGTGTGTGTGTGTGTGTGTGTGTGTGTGTGTGTGTGTGTGCATAGACACTGTCATTATAAGGGCACAAGATGAGACTCAGATGCAGACACAGGAGGCAGATGGTTAGAGTCCAAGATGTTGATTAACAACCCAAAAGGGGTAGGCAAGAGAATGGTTGTGGATAGGCAAAAGGTCAAAACCAGTTCAAAGTTCCAGAGGTACACAAATGGCAGGCAGGCTCGAGGTCAGGGTAGGCAGAATGGTCAGGCAGGCGGGAATGGAGTCCAGAAAACAGGCAAAGGTCAAACCCAGGAGGACTAGTAGAAGAGAAAAGAAAGAAAAGCAGGAGCACGGGAAAAACCACACTGATTGACTTGAACATACAAGACAAACTGGCACAGAGAGACAGGAAACACAGGGATAAATACCAGGGAAAATAAGTGACACCTGGAGGGGATGGAGACAATCACAAGGACAGGTGAAACAGATCAGGGTGTGACAGTCATTAGCAGTGCTATTACCCATAAGCATACCATCCAGGCAGCTAGCTACCAATAGCAAACATTGCCATGAAAATGAATGCAACGGCACGGCTCAGTTCATCTTCAATGTGTGTTTGTGTTTTTAAAGAAGGAATATATGGGAGTGTGTTGGCAGGTGATGGCAGCACAACAAGTTTATAGAAGCAGTTCTGGAAATATTAAATGTATCCTAGTCAATCTGTCAGTGGGTGAAGTGATGGAAATCGTTTGTCTTTTTATGATGTGTTTTGAGTCAAATGGAGTGTTGGAGTCTATTTAGGTATGACAGAGTGTACACTGTAAGCCATGAAGCCCTAATGATGACGTCTGCTCAGTGCTTTGTAACTCAATAATGGAGTAATATTTAACAAGTTTACACTACCGACCTCATGGGACCCTAATCGCTCAAACAATTAGAGGGAGGTGTGGGGGGGGCGTAAAAGACTCATATGATCTAACACAAATTGCCATCTCCACTCCCCCCACCCCACAAACGCCCTTCTGTGCCAAAATATCCCCTGCAGTAAAGACACATACCTGTCCACAGCAGAGTGCTGGTCGTCACGGCATTATTTACAGCATTCCAGAGGGTTTCTGTAATCTTGTTGAGCCAGACAGGTCTCCTCCTCACACACAAATACGCACACACACATACTTGGGAGTACACACACACACAGTCGTGCATACAAACACTCCTTACCTCTCCTCACCCTCCTTCCTCACTCCTTTACCCCCCCCCTTCCCCCAGGACCTTATGGAAGGTTGGGCTGCAATCACCAGTCCAGATGCCATCTATAGACAGCCCTATTTATATTGCCATCAAAGAAATGGATTGCCCTTTCCGTGTGACTGACTGCTCCAAGATGGAATACCGGAATGGAACGCTCCATTGTTCTTCTTGCTGTAGTCATTCTGATTCTGCATTTGGTGATGTGTCTAAAGTGCTCAGAATTTCCGCACTATTTGAGTTATGTCCGTCATTGACAGCACAATCATCGTATGGTGTTGTGTTGGAACAAAACAGAATCTGCTACAGCCCTGGATTGACATGTGGTATATTTATGTCTTCTGCTTTTAGTTGAAATGGAGGAATATGTTCACTCTACTGAGCAAAGCAAGCTCAGAGGTGAAGGTTGTTTTAAGGTTAGCTTAAGGTCATTCATCGTTTTCTTATGCAATTCATCATACTGACGGTTTGATATCTGTGAAAGGCCAGCCACCCACTTACAAAACCAGTTCATCAATTGCTAAGGGGAATAGATAACTACTGATATTTTCGAATCATAGTTTACTCCAATTGTATATATTTTTGGCAATAATGTTAATAAAAAAAACATAACCCCAAATGAACATCCCACCCATATTTACTCATGATTCTCATATTCCGTCTATAAAATACAGTCTACTCTCTTTCTTCTCCTTTCGAGCATCATTTTTTATCATTACAAGCATTTCACTACACCAGCAATAAAATCTGCTAAACACTTGTATGTGTCCAATAAAATGTGATTTGATTTGAAAACCCATTAAGAGGAAATCTTTTTTGAGGACCGTTCTTTGGTGGAGGCCCCATCAGCCAAGCCCCATGCTGTGATCAGGATGGCGTGCTATTAGTCGCTGACTGAGAGAGGATTGGCACGTTGTAAAATATTTATGGAATTCCCCTCGATGGCCCACTGTGATTCCTGATGCCCGATTGCACTAATAGATAGAGACCAGAGGACATTATGGATAACGTACACGGTGTCACTTTTTACCAGAGCTGATGACTAAGTGGCAACCCAGTCTAGTTACATTGACCACCACCCATTTATTTTTACACTGCTGCTAATCGCTGTTTATTATCTATGCATAGTCACTTTACCCCTAACTCTATGCACAAATTACCTAGACTAACCTGTACCCCGCACATTGACTCGGTACCGGTATCCCCTGTATATACAGTCGTTCTTCCTTTAAAAGTTGCTTAGTACTGCAGCACAGCTTGTGGGCTGCCGCATAATTCTATTGCACATTTTTTAAGTGTCACCCATTGTTGACATTAATGCCAGTTAGTGCTAGTTTAACCACCAGAGGTTATCTTTGAGAAGCATTTGACTGTTTTTAATATTGGCTGTACTAGAGAAATTTCAAACCTTTTTATGTAAGATTATTTTTTTTTTGCTTCATTAATTTGATTAATATTATGGTGTTTCTATTCCAAGAAAAAATAAATGATACATCTGACAGACAGCGCCTGATTAAGTAACACTGAACAAATATTAGATAGAGGCAGATGTTATAGGAAGAGCCATGGACGTATAGCTGAGGGAAGGTGGGAAGTATCTGGGCAACTACAGTACCTTTTATTTAGCGAGAAGAAAATAGGAGAATAAGAAAGAGAGAAAAAGTTTTGTTAACATGGCGGGCTGGGGGGGGAAGAGGTGACTGGTTTTTAAAAGTTGGTGCTGTACAACGTGACCGGTCGGGAGTAGGCTACTAAGGGACTGCGAGTGAAGAGAGAAATAATCCTAACATTGATTTATCAAGACCAATCCCCATGCTTGTCTGAGGAGCGCGAAACAGAGTCGGCTATTGCTTCAAATTCTATTGTAACAATTAGATGACTTTGGGTGTTCCAGTAAGCAACAATTTGTTGCCTTCTTTACCTTACATTATTCTTAAAAGAACTCCAGCACAGAGAAAAGAAAGGAGCCTTAAAATAATTAAACAATAAAGTGATTGAAGTCACAAATGCATTTGGCTGTTTATAATATTCGCCGTCAACCAAAAACACAGCATCTACCGTGGTATTCCATTTCCAGCGAAACAATTCAAACCATTGACTCGCTGATGGTTGAAGATGATGAGCGATCGGCAAAGGCAATCTGGAATCTGCTGGCATCACCGCACAACATCAACATCGCTCTAATACAGTCAGAAGACAGTTGAAGAAACTTGGGTGGACTCATGACAAGGCTCTGTAAGACATGTTAGTCATACAGTGGCTTGCGAAAGTATTCACCGCCCTTGGCCTTACAATCTGCAATTAAAATAGATTTTTTGGAGGGAGGTTTGTATCATTTGATTTACACAACATGCCTACCACTGAAGATGCAACATATTTTTCTTGTGAAACAAACAAGAAATAAGACACAAAAAAACAGAACTTGAGCGTGCATAACTATTCACACCCCCAAACACTTTGTAGAGCCACCTTTTGCTGCAATGTAACGTCTGCTTCCAACTCGCACTTTCAAACACGTAGATCCCCTGAATGCAGCTCACTTTCCAGCTCACACTCTCAAACATATAGACGCCTGAACGCAGCTCACTCTCCAGATCCAAGTCACCTGAATTCTGATCACCTGTTCACACACCTGTATGTCATTATCACACACTAGTTGGTTCAGTTCTTTGCACCCCATCATTTGGGGTATTGTTTGCTTTGTGACAGATTTCTAGTCGGAGCTCTGTTTTCCCTGCAATTTAATCCTCCTGTGTATGATAGGTTTTGCCTGCCTCACTAACGACGCCTCTTGCCTATTCCCTGCCTGTACGTTAGCCTATCGGATCTCCTGTTATCAACCGATTGCCTGATCTCCTGGATGACATTACTAGCCTTATCCCTGCCTGTACTGTTGCCTTTTTGGACCCCCTGTGTATGACCTTCTGCCTGCCTCTGGACCCAGCAACCTGCCTCCCCCTGTGATCATTTACAAATAAACACCTGCGCTTAAAACCAGCTCTCTGTCTCCCATCGTGTTCATTACAAGCAATTACAGCTGCAAGTATCTTGGGGCATGTCTCTGTAAGCTTGGCACATCTAGCCACTGGGATTTTTTCCCATACTTCAAGGTAAAACTGCTCCAGCTCCTTCAAGTTGGATAGGTTACGCAGGTGTACAGCAATCTTTAAGTCATACGCAGATTCTCAATTTGTCAATATGTCTGGCCTTTGAGTAAGCCATTCCGAGACATTTAAATGTTTCCCCTTATACCACTTAAGTGTTTCTTTAGCAGTATGCTTAGGGTCATTGTCCTGCTGGAAGGTGAACCTCCGTCCCAGTCTCAAATCTCTGGAAGACTGAAACAGGTTTCCCTCAAGAATTTGCCTGTATTTAGCGCCATCCATCATTCCTTCAATTCTGACCAGTTTCCCAGTCCCTGCAGAGAAAGAAAAATCTCCACAGCATGATGCTGCCACCACCATGCTTCACTGTGGTGACTCGGGGCGATATGTTTTTATAACCCAACCCTGATCTGTACTTCTCCACAACTTTGTCCCTGACCTGTTTGGAGAGCTCCTTGGTCTTCATGGTGCCGCTTGCTTGGTGGTGCCCCTTGCTGAGTGGTGTTGCAGACTCTGGGGCCTTTCAGAACAGGTGTATAAATACTGAGATCATGTGACAGATCATGTGAACTTAGATTGCACTTGATTTAACTAATAATGTGACTTCAGAAGGTTATTGGTTGCACCAGATCATATTTAGGGGCTTCATAGCAAAGGGGGTGAATACATATGCACACCACTTTTCCATTTTTAATATTGAAAAATTGAACTTTAAAAAAAAAGAATTAATTTCACTTCACCAATTTGGACTATTTTGTGTAGGTCCATTACATGAAATCCAAATAAAAATAAAGTTTAACTACAGGTTGTAATGCAGAAAAATAGGAAAAACACCAAGGGGGATGAATACTTTTGCAAGGCATTGTATGTATTTTTTTCCCCCCACACATTAATTCCTTATGGATCCATAAATATATTTCAAGTCCCTAAACTCGGCAAGAGTCTATTGTCCTGCTGATTGTTGAAATAAGCATCTGCATTTTGAAAGAGTATTTTTATCATCATTTTTATGAACGAAAGCTCAAAGATATGATGAATAAATACTGTGCAGTATATCATTTCCATGACGTTTAGAAGGATGCATGATGTTTTTAGTTAGAAATGTACAACTTTAGAGTACTTCATTGACTACATTGCAAGTTGGGGGGGATTTTCATTCACACCTAGCCCGAGCTATCCTTTTGTAAAGGTTGAAGAGTCTATTGCCCTGCTGATAGCCCATAATGGAAACGTTGTTTGCACCCATAGGTTTTAGGCCTGCAGTAGGTTCTAATAATCCATGCCTTCTGGGAATGTCTAAAAGTTCAAATGTTCTGGGTGGAGTTACAATAATGTACTATAGGCCTAATAATGCTAAAGATAACGCTTAAATAAAACTAATAACAGTCTTTACTCTCTGCTGCACATTTTTACATTGTATTCCATTTCCAGCAAGACTATTCAAGCGATCGACTCACTGATGCGTGAAGATGATGAGCGATCAGCAAAGGCCATCTGGAATCTGCTTGCATCACGGCACAACAACATCGCTCTATTCACAGTCAGCAGACAGTTGAAGACACTTGCGTGGACTTATGGAAGGGTCCGTAAGACATTTTATATACACTGCTCAAAAAAATAAAGGGAACACTAAAATAACACATCCTAGATCTGAATGAATGAAATATTCTTATTAAATACTTTTTTCTTTACATAGTTGAATGTGCTGACAACAAAATCACACAAAAATGATCAATGGAAATCAAATTTATCAACCCATGGAGGTCTGGATTTGGAGTCACACTCAAAATTAAAGTGGAAAACCACACTACAGGCTGATCCAACTTTGATGTAATGTTCCTTAAATAAGTCAAAATGAGGGTCAGTAGTGTGTGTGGCCTCCACGTGCCTGTATGACCTCCCTACAATGCCTGGCATGCTCCTGATGAGGTGGCGGATGGTCTCCTGAGGGATCTCCTCCCAGACCTGGACTAAAGCATCCGCCAACTCCTGGACAGTCTGTGGTGCAACGTGGCGTTGGTGGATGGAGCGAGACATGATGTCCCAGATGTGCTCAATTGGATTCAGGTCTGGAGACGGGCGGGCCAGTCCATAGCATCAATGCCTTCCTTGCAGGAACTGCTGACACACTCCAGCCACATGAGGTCTAGCATTGTCTTGCATTAGGAGGAAACCAGGGCCAACCGCACAGCATATGGTCTCACAAGGGGTCTGAGAATTTCATCTCGGTACCTAATGGCAGTCAGGCTACTCTGGCGAGCACATGGAGGGCTGTGCGGCCCCCCAAAGAAATGCCACCCCACACCATGACTGACCCACCGCCAAACCGGTCATGCTGGAGGATGTTGCAGGCAGCAGAACGTTCTCCACGGCGTCTCCAGACTCTGTCACGTCTGTCACATGTGCTCTCATGTGCTCAGTGTGAACCTGCTTTCATCTTTTAAGAGCACAGGGCGCCAGTGGCGAATTTGCCAATCTTGGTGTTCTCTGGCAAATGCCAAACGTCCTGCACGGGTTGGGCTGTAAGCACAACCCCCACCTGTGGACGTCGGGCCCTCATACCACCCTCATGGAGTCTGTTTCTGACCGTTTGAGCAGACACATGCACATTTGTGGCCTGCTGGAGGTCATTTTGCAGGGCTCTGGCAGTGCTCCTCCTTGCACAAAGGCGGAGGTAGCGGTCCTGCTGCTGGGTTGTTGCACTCCTACGGCCTCCTCCACGTCTCCTGATGTACTGGCCTGTCTCCTGTAGCGCCTCCATGCTCTGGACACTACGCTAACAGACACAGCAAACCTTCTTGCCACAGCTCGCATTGATGTGCCATCCTGGATGAGCTGCACTACCTGAGCCACTTGTGTGGGTTGTAGACTCCGTCTCATGCTACCACTAGAGTGAAAGCACCGCCAGCATTCAAAAGTGACCAAAACATCAGCCAGGAAGCATAGGAACTGAGAAGTGGTCTGTGGTCACCACCTGCAGAACCACTCCTTTATTGGGGGTGTCTTGCTAATTGCCTATAATTTCCACCTTTTTTCTATTCCATTTGCACAACAGCAAGTGACATTTATTGTCAATCAGTGTTGCTTCCTAAGTGGACAGTTTGATTTCACAGAAGTGTGATTGACTTGGACTTACATTGTGTTGTTTAAGTGTTCCCTTTATTTTTTTGAGCAGTGTATATACAGTTGAAGACGGAAGTTTACATGCACTTAGGTTGGAGTCATTAAAACTCGTTATTCAAACACGCACACATTTCTTGTTAGCAAAATATAGTTTGGCAAGTCGGTTAAGACATCTACTTTGTGCATGACACAAGTAATTTTTCCAACAATTGTTTACAGACAGATTATTTCACTTATAATTCACTGTATCACAATTCCAGTGGGTCAGAAGTTTACATACACTAAGTTTACTGTGCCTTTAAAACAGCCAGAAAATTCCAGAAAATTATGTCATGGCTTTAGAAGCTTCTGATAGGCTAATTGACATTATTTGAGTCAATTGGAGGTGTACCTGTGGATGTATTTCAAGGCCTACCTTCAAACTCAGTGCCTCTTTGCATGACATCATTGGAAATCAAAATAAATCATCCCAGACCTCAGAAATAAATTTGTAGACCTTCACAAGTCTGGTTCATCCTTGGGAGCAATTTCCAAACACCTGAAGGTACCACGTTCATCTGTGTATATAATATAATATTACGCAAGCATCATACCATGGGACCACGCAGCCGTCATACCTCTCAGGAAGGAGACTGTCTGTCTCCTAGAGATGAACATACTTTATGCGAAAAGTGCAAATCAATACACCGAACAACAGCAAAGGACCTTGTGAAGATGCTGGAGGAAACAGGTACAATCGTATATACAGTGGGGAGAACAAGTATTTGATACACTGCCGATTTTGCAGGTTTTTCCTACTTACAAAGCATGTAGAGGTCTGTAATTTTTATCATAGGTACACTTCAACTATGAGAGACGGAATCTAAAACAAAAATCCAGAAAATCACATTGTATGATTTTAAGTAATTAATTTGCATTTTATTGCATGACATAAGTATTTGATACATCAGAAAAGCAGAACTTAATATTTGGTACAGAAACCTTTGTTTGCAATTACAGAGATCATACGTTTCCTGTAGTTCTTGACTAGGTTTGCACACACTGCAGCAGGGATTTTGGCCCACTCCTCCCTACAGATCTTCTCCAGATCCTTCAGGTTTCGGGGCTGTCGCTGGGCAATACGGACTTTCAGCTCCCTCCAAAGATTTTCTATTGGGTTCAGGTCTGGAGACTGGCTAGGCCACTCCAGGACCTTGAGATGCTTCTTACGGAGCAACTCCTTAGTTGCCATGGCTGTGTGTTTCGTGTCGTTGTCATGCTGGAAGACCCAGCCACGACCATCTTCAATGCTCTTACTGAGGGAAGGAGGTTGTTGGCCAAGATCTCGCGATACATGGCCCCATCCATCCTCCCCTCAATACGGTGCAGTCGTCCTGTCCCCTTTGCAGAAACGCATCCCAAAAGAATGATGTCCACCTCCATGCTTCACGGTTGGGATGGTGTTTCTTGGGGTTGTACTCATACTTCTTCTTCCTCCAAACACGGCGAGTGGAGTTAGACCAAAAAGCTCTATTTTTGTCTCATCAGACCACATGACCTTCTCCCATTCCTCCTCTGGATCATCCAGATGGTCATTGGCAAACTTCAGACAGGCCTGGACATGCACTGGCTTAAGCAGGGGGACCTTGCGTGCGCTGCAGGATTTTAATCCATGACGGCGTAGTGTGTTACTAATGGTTTTCTTTGAGACTGTGGTCCCAGCTCTCTTCAGGTCATTGACCAGGTCCTGCCGTGTAGTTCTGGGCTGATCCCTCACCTTCCTCATGATCATTGATGCCCACGAGGTGAAATCTTGCATGGAGCCCCAGACCGAGGGTGATTGAACGTCATCTTGAACTTTCTTCCATTTTCTAATAATTGCGCCAACAGTTGTTTCTTCTCACCAAGCTGCTTGCCTATTGTCCTGTAGCCCATCCCAGCCTTGTGCAGGTCTACAATTTTATCCCTGATGTCCTTACACAGCTCTCTGGTCTTGGCCATTGTGGAGAGGTTGGAATCTGTTTGATTGAGTGTGTGGACAGGTGTCTTTTATACAGGTAACGAGTTCAAACAGGTGCAGTTAATACAGGTAATGAGTGGAGAACAGGAGGGCTTCTTAAAGAAAAACTAACAGGTCTGTGAGAGCCGGAATTCTTACTGGTTGGTAGGTGATCAAATACTTATGTCATGCAATAAAATGCAAATTAATTATTTTTAAAATCATACAATGTGATTTTCTGGATTTTTGTTAGATTCCGTCTCTCACAGTTGAAGTGTACCTATGATAAAAATTACAGACCTCTACATGCTTTGTAAGTAGGAAAACCTGCAAAATCGGCAGTGTATCAAATACTTGTTCTCCCCACTGTAAATATACACAATAAAACTAGTCCTAAATCGACATAACCTGAAAGGCCGCTCAGCAAGGAAGCAGCCACGGCTTCAAAACCACCATAAAAAAAGCCCGACTATGGTTTGCAACTGCACATGGGGACAAAGATTGTACTTTTTGGAGAAATGTCCTCTGGTCTGATGAAACAAAAATAGAACTGTTTAGCCATAATGACCATCGTTATGTTTGGAGGAAAAAGGGGGAAGCTTGCAAGCCGAAGAACACCATCCCAACCGTGAAGCACGGGGGTGGCAGCATCATGTTGTGGGGGTGCTTTGCTGCAGGAGGGACTGGTGCACTTCACAAAATAGATGGAATCATGAGAAATGAGAATGATGTGGATATTTTGAAGCAACATCTCAAGACATCAGTCAGGAAGTTAAAGCTTGGTCGCAAATGGGTCTTCCAAATGGACAATGACCCCAAGCATACTTCCAAAGTTGTGGCAAAATGGCTCAAGGCCAACAAAGTCAAGGTATTTTAAATTCAGAACATTAACCGTGTGTGTTCTCTTGTTTTGTACTGTTCTGTAGTTTCGACACAATGATTAGTCTGACAAACAAATAAATGTGCTTCCTGCAGTGTCCCAGGCATGGATCAAAGCCGGCGAGACATTCAATGACTTCATCTTCACAGACCAATCAACCGTGGCCCTTGAGCAATTTGTTCAAAATTCCTGCAGAACAAAAGGAAGAAAATCAAGCATGCCAAGTCCCAAGCATCCCCTCGAACTCCATGTGTGGGGGGCAATTTCTCGCCAGGGACCAGGCCCCTATTTGATTTTTGATGGCAAGTTTAGCTATTTACAAAGTGTGCAAAGCTGTCATCAAGGCAAAGGGTGGCTACTTTGAAGAATCTGAAATATATTTAAATTTGTTTCACACTTTTTTGGTTACTACATGATTCCATATGTTATTTCATAGTTTTGATGTCTTCACTATTATTCTACAATGTAGAAAATAGTCAAAATAAGGAAAAACCCTTGAATGAGAAGGTTTGTCCAAACTTTTGACTGGTACTGTATTTATTTGACATATTACCATGCCTATTTCATAAGGCCTTATTTTGAGGGCCTAGTTTTACCCTAATTTACTGTAGGGCCTGAAACACATTTGCCCATCATTATCATATTTCCCAGCATGCTCTATTGCAGGTTGAGTTTTAGAATTGTTAGTGTCAATATCTGTTTGTGCATGTACGGTACATTGATTGATTGATTAATATTATGCTACACAAAGATAAATAAATAAAACATTCTAAACTCATCCAATCATTGAGTTAGATTTGTTTCACACATTACTGACATTTTTGTTTCAGTTTAATTATCTAAAGGAGTTTCTTCACAATGTTCCAAACCCTGGCAGTCATTTTAAAGGCAGGTGAATAACAATTTCAATTGTTGGATAGCCTAACTCTGGTTGGATTGCAATAGGAATTACACATCATGTTGCAAGCCAGCATAATGTGACTTGCAGGTAAGGTTGAAAAATGTTGATACCTTTCCAAAAATTCCCACGTTATGCATCTGGGAATTTTGGGAAAGTCACCCACAACCTGTATTCAGAGTAACTTCCACGGTTGGGAAGGCTATATGAGACAGTACAGTGTACAGCAAGCAGTTTAGCGGATAAACCTGCAGGCCCCGGTAGCATTATTAATAAAACCAAAAGCTTACCCTGACTTGGAAGAGGTACAGTCTTGTACAGCCATAGCCAGCTAGCTAACATATCATTGTTGGCTGCCATACCCCATTTGTGTCAAGGTACAACAAGTTGTGCCTTCTATTATGGGTCTTTGGGCAACAATGTTGTGCTGGACTGTCAGTTGACTAACTGTAGCCTGTCTGTTGCTCTGCATAATTTGTGTCACCCTCCTTTGCCCTCTTTCGAACACTGGCCTGATGTTGGCTGGATCTCCTTTGGGTGGTGGACCATTCTTGACACACACAGGAAACTGTTGAGCATGAAAAACCTATCAGAGTTACAATTCGTGACACACTCAAACCAGTACGCCTGGCACCTATTACCATACACTGTTCAGAGGCACTGAAGTCTTTTATCTTGCCCATTCACCCTCTGAATGCTACACATACACAATCCATGTCTCAAGGCTTAAAAAAAAAATCATTCTTTAACCTGTCTCCTCCCCTTCATCTACACTGATTGAAGTGGATTTAACAGATGACATCAAAAAGGGATCCTAGCTTTCACCTAGATATGTATGTTCAGTATACTGTATATTCCATCTAATACTACAATAATTGATAGCGTTTCATCATTCGTGCAACACGTGGATACGTTTTCATTTTATAGCCAACCATTTCTTACCCTGCTCTGAGTGGGCACAATGTTTATAGTGCACATGAATGTTTGCAAGACTCATGAGGTAGAAGTTCTGTTTATTTAATTCAATGTATGGTTTATTAATTTCCCTTTTTCCCGGTTCGAAGTTCTGTGGGTCTGTGTCCTATGTCTCTGTCATTTTTGTTGTGCGTAATAGGAGCACGTGTGCCTCAGTGTGCGTAGAAATAGGCTATGTGGCCTGCCACCATGCTTTGCGGTCAGAATGTCGAATAAAAGAAAATGATTGTTCAATGTATGCATTGTTTTAAAATATAATTAATAATAATGAAGTCTGATTAAGACAAATGTACCAATGTAACAATGGAAGTGTAGATTGTAGAACCAGTTTATTGGTTGTAATTGCTTAGTCATATTTCAAAAACATTCACTTTAGTTTTTCTGTTGAGTATCATAAATGATTGACACTACACAGCATACGCCTCAATCTTTGATGCTTCATTTTGGTCCTTGGAGCCAAGTACTTATATTATTTAGGCCTACCTGTTTGAGTTCCTGTTAGACAGATTCGATTTGGTTTCTCAAGGGGAAGCTGTACAGTCTTGCCCTCTACCAGTGTCCGTTCAGATTGGGGAGGTTAAGCCTGATAGAGAGTCCATTTCTTTTGTGGTATTGCCTTCAGAAATTATTCCTACCTCTTGACTTTTTCCAAATGTTGTTACGTTACAGACTTATTCAAAAATGGACCCCCCAAAAAATCCGCAGCAATCTACACTCAATGACAAAGTGAAAACAGGTTTTTTGAAATATATAAAAAAAAATAAAACACCTTATTTACATAAGTATTCAGACCCTTTGCTATGAGACTTGAAATTGAGCTCAGGTGCATCCTGTTTCCATTGATCACCCTTGAGATGTTTCTACAATTTGATTGGAGTCCACCTGTGGTAAATTCAATTGATTGGACACGATTTGGAAAGGCACACACCTGTCTATATTAGGTGCCACAGTTGACAATGCATGTCAGAGCAAAAACCAAGCCGTGAGGTCAAATGAATTGTCCGTAGAGCTCCAAGATAGGATTGTGTGACATCCATCATTCTTAAATGGAAGAGGTGTGGACCCACCAAAACTCTTCCTAGTTCTAGCCGTTTGGCCAATCTGAGCAGTCGTGGGAGTAGTGCCTTGGTCAGGGAGGTGACCAAGAAGCCAGTGGTCACTGACAGAGCTCTAGAGTTCCTCTGCGGAGATGGGAGCACCTTGCAGAAGGACAACCATCTCTGCAGCACTCCACCAATCAGGCATTTATGGAAGGGTGGCCAGACAGAAGCCACTCCTCAGTAAAAGGCATGATGGCCCATTTTGAGTTTGCTCTTAGACCATGAGAAACAAGATTCTCTGGTCTTATGAAACCAAGATTAAACTCTTTGGCCTGAATGCCAAGCGTCACGTCTGGAGGAAACCTGGCACCATCCCTACGGTCATGTTGTGGGGATGTTTTTCAGTGGCAGGGAGACTAGTCAGGATTGAGGGCAAGATGAATGAAGCAAAGTACAGTGATCTTTAATGAATACCTGCTCCAGAGCACTCAGGACCTCAGACTTGGGTGAAGGTTCACCTTCCAACAGGTCAACGACCCTAAGAACACAGCCAAGACAACGCAGTAGTGGCTTCGGGACAAGTCTCTGAATGTCCTTGAGTGACCCAGCCAGAGCCCAGACTTGAATCCGATCGAAAATCTCTGGAGAGACCTGAAAATAGCTGTGCAGCAACGCTCCCATCCAACCTGACAGACCTTGAGAGGATCTGCAGAGAATAATGGGAGAAACTCCCCAAATACAGGTGTGCCAAGCTTGTAGCATCATACCCAAGAAGAATCAAGGCTCCAAAGGTGCTTCAACAAAGTACTGAGTAAAGAGTCTGAATACTTATGTAAATGTTATATTTCTGGTTTTTTTATTTTCATATATTAGCAACATTTTCTAAAAAACTTTTTTTTGCTTCGTCATTATGGGATTTTGTTTGTAGATTTATGAGGGGAAAAAAACAGTTTAATCAATTTTAGAATAATGCTGTAACGTAACAAAATGTGGAAAAAGTCAAGGGGTCTGAATACTTTACTTGTATATTTTGTATGATATGGCACTTTCACCATTGATCACCAAGACCTGTAAATACATATAAACTCTGCGCACTTCCGCCTGTCAGCCTGCAGATTTCATGCCCTTATTACTGCTACAAGGTACATATTTTACAATTACATCGGCTAATAAAGATATGTTGTTCACAAATTAATGAAAAAGGCTGTCTGACAGCCTCAAATAGACAAAAACATGTAGTTGAACAAGTCTTTGCATGTATATAGTGGCAAGAAAATGTATGTGAAGCCTTTGGAATTACCTGGATTTCTGCATAAATTGGTCATAAAGTTTGATCTGATCTTCATCTAAGTCACACCAATAGACAGTCTGTTAAAACAAATAACTCACAAATAATTATACATTTTCATGTCTTATTTAACACTGTGTAAACATTCACAGTGCAGGGTGGAAAAAGTATGTGAACCCTTGGATTTAATAACTGGTTGACTGTCCTTTGGCAGCAATAACCTCAACCAAACGTTTCCTGTAGTTGCGGATCAGACCTACACAACGGTCAGGAAGAATTTTGGACCACTCCTCTTTACAAAACTGTTTCATTCTTGGGATGTCTGGTGTGAACCGATCTCTTGAGGTCATGCCAGAGCATCTCAATCGGGTTGAGGTCAGGACTCTGACTGGGCCGATCCAGAAGGCGTATTTTCTTCTGTTGAAGCCATTCTGTTGTTTATTTACTTCTGTGTTTTGGGTCGTTGTCCTGTTGCATCACCCAACTTCTATTGAGCTTCAATTGGCAGATAGCCTTACATTCTCCTGCAAATGTATTGATAAACTTCATTTTTCCGTCGACAATAGCAAGCTGTCCAGGTCCTGAAGCAGCAAAGCAGCCCAAACCATGATGCCCGCTCCACCATACTTTACAGTTGGGATACGTTTTTGACGTTGGTGTGCTATGCTTTTTTTTCTCTACACATAGTGTTGTGTGTTCCTTGCAAACAATTCAACTGTAGTTTCATCTGTCCACAGATTGTTTTGCCAGTAATGCTGTGGAAAACCCAGGTGCACTTTAACAAACTGCAGATGTGCTGTAATCATTTTTTTGTACAGCAGTGACTTCTTTCGCGGTGTCCTCCCATTAACACCATTCTTGTTTAGTGTTTTACATATTGTAAATCCGTCAACAGAGATGTTAACATGTTCAAGAGATTTCTGTAAGTCTTTAGCCGACACTCTAGGATTCTTCTTAACCTCATTGAACATTCCTCCCTGTGCTCTTGCAGTCATCTTTACCTTACGGCCACTCCTAGATAGAGTAGCAACAGTGCTGAACTTTCTCAATTTATAGACAATTTGTCTTACCGTGGACTGATGAACATCAAGGCTTTTCGAGATACTTTTATAACCCTTTCCATCTTTATGCAAGTCAACAATTCTTAGGTCTTCCGCGATCTCTTTTGTTCGAGGCATGGTTCACATCAGGTAATGCGTCTTGTGAATAGCAAACTCAAATTTTGGGAGTGTTTTTTTCTAGGGCTAGGCAGGTCTAACCAACATCTCCAATCTCGTCTCATTGATTGGACTCCAGGTTAGCTGAATCCTGACTCCAATTAGCTTTTGGAGAAGTCATTAGCCTAGGGATTCACATAATTTTTCCAACCTACTGTACACTATGAATGTTTTAATTGTGTATTCAATATAGACAATAAAATACAAGAAGTTGTGTGTTATTAGTTTAAGCACACTGTGTGTCTATTGTTGTGACTTAGACAAAGATCAGATCAAATTTGATGACCAATTTATGCAGAAATCCAGGTCATTCCAAAGGGTTCACTAACATTTTCTTGTCACTATAGATACATTGTATTACTTGTCATGAGACTTGACTTGAAAAGTTGTGACTTGCTCTTAGAATACACGACTTGGACTTGACTCGAGTCTTGACCCGTTTTACTTGGGACTCAACTTGAGACTCGGACCATGTGACTTGAGACTTGCTAGTGACTCGAGTAATAGTGACTTCTAGCCCCGTCTTATTAATGATATCTATTGCTTTTATACATGTCTTACAACTCGAAAGTCGTCTTTATTCTCGCTCAAAAAACTCCTGTGGCTTATTTTTCAAATTGTCATGTTAAGTTTCTAAATACAGTGGGGAGAACAAGTATTTGATACACTGCCAATTTTGCAGGTTTTCCTACTTACAAAGCATGTAGAGGTCTGTAATTTTTATCATAGGTACACTTCAACTGTGAGAGACGGAATCTAAAACAAAAATCCAGAAAATCACATTGTATGATTTTTAAGTAATTCATTTGCATTTTATGCATGACATAAGTATTTGATCACCTTACCAACCAGTTAAAATTCCGGCTTCCCAGACCCTGTTAGTTTTTCTTTAAGAAGCCCTCCTGTTCTCCACTCATTACCTGTATTAACTGCACCCTGTTTTGAACTCGTTCCTGTATAAAACACCTGTCCACACACTCAATCAAACAGACTCCAACCTCTCCACAATGGCCAAGACCAGAGAGCTGTGTAAGGACATCAGGGATAAAATTGTAGACCTGCACAAGGCTGGGATGGGCTACAGGACAATAGGCAAGCAGCTTGGTGAGAAGGCAACAACTGTTGGCGCAATTATTAAAATAGAAGAAAATAGAAAGAGTTCAAGATGATGGTCAATCACCCTCGGTCTGGGCTCCATGCAAGATCTCACCTCGTGGGGCATCAATGATCATGAGGAAGGTGAGGGATCAGCCCAGAACTACACGGCAGGACCTGGTCAATGACCTGAAGAGAGCTGGGACCACAGTCTCAAAGAAAACCATTAGTAACACATACGCGTCATGGATTAAATCCTGCAGCGCACACAAGGTCCCCCTGCCAAGCAGGCGCATGTCCAGGCCCGTCTGAAGTTTGCCAATGACCATCTGGATGATCAGAGGAGGAATGGGAGAAGGTCATGTGGTCTGAGATTCAAAAATAGAGCTTTTTGGTCTAAACTCCACTCGCCGTGTTTGGAGGAAGAAGAAGGATGAGTACAACCCCAAGAACACCATCCCAACCGTGAAGCATGGAGGTGGAAACATCATTCTTTGGGGATGCTTTTCTGCAAAGGGACAGGACGACTGCACCGTATTGAGGGGAGGATGGATGGGGCCATGTTATTGCGAGATCTTAGCCAACAACCCTCCTTCCCTCAGTAAGAGCATTGATGATGGGTCGTGGCTGGGTCTTCCAGCATGACAACGACCCGAAACACACAGCCAGGGCAATAAGGAGTGGCTCTGTAAGAAGTATCTCAAGGTCCTGGAGTGGCCTAGCCAGTCTCCAGACTGACCCAATAGAAATCTTTGGAGGGAGCTGAAAGTCCGTATTGCCCACGACAGCCCGAAACCTGAAGGATCTGGAGAAGGTCTGTATGGAGGAGTGGGCCAAAATCCCTGCTGCAGTGTGTGCAAACCTGGTCAAGAACTACAGGAAACGTATTGATCTCTGTAATTGCAAACAAAGGATCTGTACCAAATATTAAGTTCTGCTTTTCTGATGTATCAAATACTTATGTCATGCAATAAAATGCTAATTAATTACTTAAAAATCATACAATGTGATTTTCGGGATTTTTGTTTTAGATTCGTCTCTCACAGTTGAAGTGTTACCTATGATAAAATTACAGACCTCTACATGCTTTTTAAGTGGAAAATCTGCAAATCGGCAGTGTATCGGAGTTGTATCAAATACATTCTAATGTTTTTAGATTATTACATTCTTGAGGCAGACAGAAGACGCTACATTACTCCATGGGGCTCTATGTGCAGCAGGATACAACAAAATTCTTCCACTCTGGCAGAGACTAGATGAAGGGAGTGCGAGGGCTATAACGAGGGAGCTAATGTTCATTCTGAGCTGGTAGAGTGAAAGCGTCAGGGAGGCTGGGTGGAGCTGGAACAGCACTGGGGTATGGGTGGGTGCCAGCGGCGCAGCTGCTGCTAATATATGTCCACTCTGGACCACCATAAATAGAAAGGGTCAGTTCAGGATACACACTTCCCCACCTCCTTTCTCCATGAGCACCCGCCCTCGTTTGTGTCTATTCCAGCAGGCTCTGGACTCGAAAAGAGAGTGTGCGTGTGCGTGTGTGTGTGTGTGTGTGCGTGTGTGTGTGTGTGTGTGTGTGTGTGTGTGTGTGTGTGTGGTGTGTGGTGTGTGTGTTGTGTGTGTGTGTGTGTGTGTGTGTGTGTGTGTTGGTGTGTGGTGTTGTGGTGTGTGTGTGTGTGTGTGTCTGTGTGTAAACGTCTCTCTACATTGGAGGCTGCTGACGGGACTGCTGCTGTCACAACGGCTGCTTTATTTTGGCTCCTGCTACCATGACGACCCTGTGGGACAAGTAGTGTGTCTGTCTACCTCAGATCAGATCAGTGCTGGCCAGCGCCAAATAGGGGTGTGTGTGTGTTGCATCAGAGATGTTTTACATTTCACAACTAACCTATAATGAACTGTTGTTTTGGCTGAAAAAGTAGACAATTTGTATTGATGTTATTTGTATTCAAACATTTGCACAATAGATATATTTTTGTCTAAATGTGTCAGTAGAGGAAAGACCATGCCTCTGATGCAAGAGTGTTTTCCCATAAACTTGGCCCATCACTGTCGGGCATCGCACTATGGTTCAATTGTTACATTGAAAGTTATACTATGGGCAAATCAATCTGTCATCTGAGGCAGGCCATTCCACCTCTGGCAACTTTTGATAGCTGGCTTCTCAGTTATGTCTGTGTGTGTGTGTGTGTGCTCCTGCCTGTTTGCCTGCCTGCCTTCATCCATGTGTGTGTGCCCATGCATGCCGGGATATCTTCATATATGTGTGTGCAGTGGTGGAAAAAGTACCCAATTGTCATACTTGAGTAAAAGTAAAGATACAGTACCTTAATAGAAAATTACTCAAGTAAAAGTGAAAGTCACCCAGTAAAATACTACTTGAGTAAAAGTCTAAAAGTATTTGGTTTTAAATATACTTAAGTATCAAAAGCATATGTAATTGCTAAAATATACTTAACTATCAAAAGTAAAGGTGAAGTATAAATCAGTTCAAATTCCTTATATTTAGCAAACCAGATGGCACCATTTTCTTGTTTAAAAAAAATATATAATATAATCCTAGTGTAAATCAGTTCAAATTCCTTATATTTACAGATAGCCAGGGGAACACTCCAACACTCAGACATCATTTACAAACGAAGCATGTATTTAGTGGGTCTGCCAGTTCAGAGGCAGTAGGGATGACCAGGGATGTTCTCTTGATGTGTGTGAATTTGACAATTTTCCTGTCCTGCTAAGCATTCAAAATGTAACGAATACTTTTGGGTATGCATGGAGTAAAAAGTACATACATTTCTTTCAGAATGTAGTGAAGTAAAAGTTGTCAAAAATATAAACGTCACACCCTGATCAGTTTCACCTGTCCTTGTTATTATCTCCACCCCCTCCAGGTGTCGCTTGTTATCCCTGTGTTTCCTGTCTCTCTGTGCCAGTTCGTCTTGTAAGTTCCAAGTCAACCGGCGTGTTTTTCCCGTGCTCCGACCTTTTCTGTTCTCTTTTTCTAGTCCTCCCGGTTTTGACCCTTGCTTGTGAGTGCCTGTTTGTGTGTGTGTGTGTTTGTGCATATGATCAGTTGCATGACACTGATTGGACATAACCAGTGCCTCCTAGCCATAAACAACATGATTGTGAAATCAAAACCATTCTGCATCTTATACAAAGAATGACCTGAATACTTCTAGTAAGTTGTAGTCAAAGAAAAATCATTATTACATGAAATGTTTATGTGGTACTGACTCAAAACTAAATGAGAAGTCCCACCAACTAAATGTTTTAAAGATATGATAACAAATTAACTTTTTTAACCACCACGCTCTACTGCAGGTAGATTTTTTTTTTAAAGATATTTTTAATATCTGTGTTTTGCATGTACATTGAGTGATTGATTGATTAAATGTTGTGCTACACAAATAAATATTTATTTTCTCTAAACTAATCCAATCGTTGAATTTTTGTACCCGTTAATGAAATGGTTGTTCCGGTTTCAATGACTTAGGTAGTTTCTTCCCACTGTTCTTAACCCTGGCAGTCATTATGAATGCAGGTTTCATGGGAATACAAATTTCAACTGATTTGAAAAGGAATTACACATCGCTTTGCAAATCAGCATGATTTGCAGTGTTCATTTTACAATTCAATCGAGAAGGCAAAGCACGCTGGGAAATGATTGGAGGTGCAGCTTAGATGGGGAGTTACATTTAAGTATACATTACAAAAGGTATTTTGTAAGTATACCTTACAAAAGCATTTGTATTACTTATATGAAGGTAGTACTGTTCACTTCAGTTGTTTAAGTTCATTAACATTTTTTTTTTAGGTAATCGGTTTCCTCAAAATGTTTGAGTAGCCAGAACTTTTACAGTTTGGAGGTATTTTTATCATTGGATGAATATATTGAAGCCTTGGCCTGAAAAATTGTTATTTCACAGTTTTCTGTAATTATTTTGACGGAATAAAGGTGATCCTATCTATTTTCTGTCATTTGAACAATGTGGATTTCGAAATGTCATGATTCCTGGTTTGCTCCCTTACTGTCATGTTGTCTATGGTTCCTGGAAAATAGACTATGGCTATTTTATTTTTCCTTCTATTTTCCTCATTATTTTGTGGAACTTCCAGGCCTACAGAGAGACAGACATACAGACACCATGGCCATCCTGTTGTTTCTAGTTTCCTTCAAAAGGCATAACAAGTGGAGGTGCTGACAAAATAATAACATTCCTGAAAGATCGTAATCCTTAATCGCATTCTACCCATTCTAATAATACCTTACTAGATAGAACATTTAGAACGCCTGATGGCTCAGGGATACCCTCATGAATAAAAGACTATACTGTATAAATACTATTGTATTCACTGTAGTGTTTTGCGAACTAAAGTCTGAAAAAACACTATACTGAATACTGTATTATTTACAGTGAATACTGTAGTATTTACTGCAGTACTTAAAGTTAAAATAAAACTGTAGTACATACTATAGTAATTAATGTAGTGTTTTTGCGAATTGTAGAATACTGTAGTAGTTCCTGTAGTACACTGTAGTATTTACTGTACAGTTTTTGCCGACTGTAGTGTAATGTAGTATTTTTTGCAGAGATTACTCTAGTATTTACTATAGTGTTTTTATTTATCCAAGATGGCGTAGCAGTTCAGACATCTTTGTCTTGTCGTGTCCCATGTATATATATATTTTTCCTTCGTATATATATATTTTTCTTTTTAACCTCAATTTCAACATACTCTCCTGCAACCCGCCTCACCCAATGTGGTATGGATCTGCTATTTTCTATACTTTAGTACCTGAACACTAGCCAGTAGTCAGTTAACCACTGCTAGCGGTCATCAGCTAACCTTAGCCCAGTCAACTCCTGCCAGTCTGCACAGCGCGATTCAACCCAGAGCATACAGGACTGCTCCTGGCTAAGGTCTCTGTCCAGAAGCAAGCAGCAGTTAGCCTGGAACTAGCCTCGTGCTAGGCCCATCTCCCGGCTAGCTGAAGAGGTCCATCAGCCACTCCTTGGGCTACAATATCTATTTTGCCAATTAGCCTGGACCCCTTTTACTGCCGACACAGAGCCCTGCCGAGCCATCACGACTGGTCTACTGACGTAATTCGCCAGAGGGGGTTTCAACAGGCTCCTTCGTCGCGACGTCCCCTGAAGGCCCATCTGCATGACTGACTTGCCGAAAGTAAACTGCCTGTTACTCAGGTCCAGACGCTAGGATATGCATATAATTGGTAGCATTGGATATAAAACACTCTGAAGTTTCTAAAACTGTTGAAACAATGTCTGTGGGTATAGCAGAACTGATATGGCAGGCGAAAAACCCAAGGAAAATCCATCAGACTTTTTATTTTTGAGGTCACAGGCCTTTTCAACGCAGGCCTATGGGATATACAAAAAAATAGGTCCCAGATTGCAGTTCCTTTGGCTTCCATTCGATGTCACCAGTCTTTAGACAGGGTTTCAGGCTTGTTTCTTGAAAAACTAACAAGTAGTTGTAGTTTATCCAAAGTGTTCTCATCAGGACAGGAAGACTTTTGGCGCGCGTGACCAAAAGACCAAAAGTTTGGAGGGCGTGCTCTTCATTATTTTCCTTTTCTATTTAACACCGTTTTTTACGTCTGAAATATGATCATTTATTTACATATTAGGGTACCTGAGGATTGATTAGAAACATTGTTTGACTTGTTTGGACGAAGTTTACCGGTAGCTTTTTGGATTCCTTTGTAGGCATGTTGAAGGAGTGGATTACTGAAATCAATGGCACCAACTAAACTGACTTTTTGGATATAAAAAAGGACTTTATCGAACAAAACAAACATTCACTGTGTAGCTGTGACCCTTGGGATTGCAAACAGAGGAAGATCTTCAAAGGTAAGTGATTTATTTTATCGCTATTTGTGATTTTTGTGAAGCCGGTGCTGGTTGAAAAAGTATTTTGATGTGGGGCGCTGTCCTCAGATAATCACATGGTATGCTTTCGCCGTAAAGCTGTTTTGAAATCTGACAACGCGGTTGGATAAACAATGAGTTAAGCTTTTAAATGATGTAAGACACTTGTATGTTCATGAATGTTTAATATTACAATTTTGTCATTTGAATTTGGTGCGCTCCAGCTTCACTGGATGTTGTCGATTTTTTGATCCCTAAGAGGTTTTAACTAACCTCCAGACGAGCATCAATGCCATACAACTCTCCTTCCGTGGCCTCCAACTGCTTTTAAATGCAAGTAAAACTAAATGCATGGTCTTCAAACGATCGCTGCCTACACCTGCCCGCCCGTCCAGCATCACTACTCCTTACGGTTCTGACTTAGAATATGTGGACATCTACAAATACCTAGGTGTCTGGTTAAACTGTAAACTCCCCTTCCCGACTCATATTAAGCATCTCCAATCCAAAATTAAATCTATAATCGGCTACCTATTTCGCATCAAAGAATCCTTCTCTCGTGCTGCAAACATACCCCATGTAAAACTGACTATCCTACCGATCCTTGACTTTGGCGATGTCATTTACAAAATAGCCTCCAACACTCTACTCAGCAAATTGGATGCAGTCTATCACAGTGCCATCCGTTTTGTCACCAAAGCCCCATATACTACCCACCACAGCGACCTGTATGCTCTCATTGACTGGCCCTCGCTTCATATTCGCCGCCAAACCAACTGGCTCCAGGTCATCTATAAGTCTTTGCTAGGTAAAGCCCCGCCTTATCTCAGCTCGCTAGTCACCATAGCAGCACCCACCCGTAGCACGCGCTCCAGCAGGTATATTTCACTGGTCACCCCCAAAGCAAACTCCTACTTCGGCAGCCTTTCCTTACAATTCTCTGCTGCCAATGACTGGAACGAATTACAAAAATCACTTAAGCTGGAGACTCATATCTCCATCACTAACTTTAAGCATCAGCTCACAGATCATTGCACCTGTACATAAGCCCATCTGTAAATAGCCCATCCACCTACCTCATCCTCATATTGTTATTTATTTTTTTGCTCCTTTGCACCCCAGTATCTCTACTTGTACATGCATCTTCTGCTCATCTATCACTCCAGTGTTGAATTGCTAAATTGTAATTAATTCGCCACTACGGCCTATTTATTTCCTTACCTTACTAATCTTACCTCATTTGCACACACTGTATATAGATTTTGTCTATTGTGTTATTGACTGTGTGTTTTTTTATTGCATGTGTAACTCTGTGTTTGTGTCGCACTGCTTTGCTTTATCTTGGTCAGGTCGCAGTGGTAAATGAGAACTTGTTCTCAACTGGCCTACAGTACCTGGTTAAATAAAGGTTAAATAAAAAAATAAAAAATAAAAACTTCCTATTTTATCTTTGACGTAGAAGTGGACATTTTGTCCTTGAGGAAACCTACTGGAGAAATACTAAAAGAGAAAACAATTCATAATCGGTAGGAAGGTAGGACTGAGGTCTGAACAGATAGTTCAGAGCTTCTGCTCTTTTCTTTAACCTGTAGGGAACACAATATATTGTCTATACTTGTGCATGTAGTGTTTTTGCAGACTGTAGTATTTTTTCAGACATTACTCTAGTATTGACTACAGTGTTTTTTGCAGTTAATACTATAGTATTTACTATAGTATTCTGCAGTACACTACAACATTCATAGAAAGTATTACACATGATCGAGGGATATTAGTGTGTAGTATAGTATTCTATGGCATACTACAGTTTACTACATCATTCTATAGTAAGTACTGTAGTATTCTATAGTAAACTGTAAAATTTTTACATGTGGGTAGGCTGCCTGTGGACACGGAAACAGAGTTTTATAAGAAGAACTCTGTTGCATAACCCCAGTTCAAAAACACAGGCATTGAGGAAGTGTTTGCTTCTTTGTCACTGAATTCCTGAGAGAAGGGGAGAGGGCAAGGGAAAGCAAAAGTGGCGATATGCATCTCGTCAGTGGAAAAACAGGATACATGCCTGAGTTGTGCCATGTGCTGGATAGGGGCACAATGCATTCACGGGCACACACACACACAGTACAACAGGATGGAGGGGGGGAACACGCCATAACAGCGAACTCACAACCTGACCCCTGTCACCTTCTGAAACTCTCTCCCTGAACAACAATAGTGTGTCGGTGAGTGGGTTCGGAGGGAGTCTTAAGGTTCTAGATAAAATACCCGCAGTGAAATCTGTAGAACACAAACACCCAGTTATGAGGCAACAGAGTATGTACCATACTGTACTGTAGGTTCACTCTCATGGTATGGCCGTGTTGGTAATTTATTTGTCCTTGGACACCCACACAGCTCATCAGTGCATATAATCGTGCTTTAACTAATATCAAAGTAGCGATATTAATTCAATCCATTACTGATGTTATTGTCATTACCATTCCCCTGGGTTGAATGACACTTCTGTGGAAGCATGGTTTTATATATGAACTTTTTCAGGTTGACAATGAGGACCTCTTTACTGAGGAATGTGGTTGTTTTTCATCATTGTGTTTTCTATTTTTTGGGTGTGTTTTCTATGTTCCTATGCTGCCTTGATTGTGTAATTGTTGTGTAATTGTTGAGACGCAGGGCTCCATAGCAAAAGAGACTTTGGCCTCAATGGAATTCCCTGCTAAACTAAAGGTTAAATAAATAAAATAAATAATCAGGCCAAGGTTCAAAACCATGTCACATGTTTCAGGTATTCAGGGATTCTTTACGTGGGCTACACTTCCATTGGGTATCTTGGATATCCCGGGCTTACTATGGCTAAATAAAGAGACACGTCTTGTGTAGTGAGGGAGTTCCATTGAATATCTATATCGTTTATATAGATAGAATGGTATCTATACTGAACAAAAATATAAACGCAACACACCAAAATGTCAAAGATTTTACTGAGTTACAGTTCATATAAGGAAATCAGCCAGGTAAAATAAAGGTGTTAGGTCCTAATCTATGGATTTCACATCAATGGGAATATAGATATGCATCTGTTGGTCACAGACACCTTTTAAAAAAAGTAGGGGTCTGGATCAGTGTAACCACCATTTGCCTCATGCAGCGCGACACTTCTCCTTTGCATAGAGTTGATCAGGCTGTTGATTGTGGCTGTCGTACAGGTCGATCCAGAGCATCCCAAACATGCTCAATGGGTGACGTCTGGTGAGTATGCAAGCCGTGAAAGAACTAGGCCATGTTCAGGTTCCAGGAATTGTGTACAGATCCTTGCGACATGGGGCTGAGACATGAGGTGATGGCGGCGGATGAATGGCACGACAATGGGCATCAGGATATTGTCACGGTATATCTGCATTCAAAGTCCGAAGCTCATGCCTGCCCATACCATAACCCCACCGCCACCATGGGGCACTCTGTTCATAACATTGACATCAGCAAACAGCTCGCCCACGCAATTCCATACACATCTTCTGCGGTTTTAAGGCTGGTTGGACGTACTGCCAAATTCTCGAAAATGACGTTTGAGGCGACTTATCATAGAGAAATGGACAATCAATTCTCTGGCAACCACTCTGGTGGACATTCCTGCAGTCAGCATGCCAACTGTATACTCTCTCAAAACTTGAGACTGATCTGTTGCATTGTGTGCACATTTTAGAGTGGCCTTTTGTCCCCAGCACAAGGTACACCTGTGTAATGATCATGCTGTTTAATCAGCTTCTAGATATGCCACACCTGTCAAGTGTATGGATTATCTTGTGCTCACTAACACTAAAATGCTCACTAACAGTGATGTAAAACAAATTTGTGCAAAAAAAATGGAAATTAATGTTTTTTGTGCTTCTGGAAAAATTTCTAGGATCTTTTATTTCAACACTTTACATGTTAAGTTCATATTTTTTTCAGTGTATATACAGTGCCTTGCAAATGTATGCAGACCCCTTGGATTTCTCATAATTACATCGTTTTACAAAGTGGGATTAAAATGGATTTGATTGTCATTGTTTGTCAATAATCTATACAACATACTCTCTTGTTAAAGACAAACAAAAATACAGTGGTTGCATAAGTATTCAGCCCTTTGTTTAGGCAAGCCTAAATTAGTTAAGGAGTAAAATTTGGCTCAACAAATCAAATAATAATGTATATGGACTTAATTTGTCCCAATACTTTTGGTCCCCTAAAATGGGAGGACTATGCACAAAAAGGGCTGTAATTTCTAAATGGTTCACCCGATATGGATGAAAATATCCTCAAAATTGTGTCAAGGCACAAGGCGAGACCCAGCTGCAGACACAGGAGGCAGATGGTTGGAGTCTTACAATGTTTAATAATCCAAAGGGGTAGGCAAGAGAATGGTCGTGGACAGGCAAAAAGGTCAAAACCAGATCAGAGTCCAGGAGGTCAGAGTGGCAGACAGGCTTGTGGTCAAGGCAGGCAGAATGGTCAGGCAGGCGGGTACAGGGTCCAGAACCAGGCAAGGGTCAAAACTGGGAGGACTAGAAGAAGGAGAATATGAAAAGGAGTACGGGAAAAAACACGCTGGTTGACTTGGCTAAACATACAAGATGAACTGGCACAGAGAGACAGGAAACACAGGGATAAATACACAGGGGAAAATAAATTAAACCTGGAGGGGGTGGAGACAATCACAGGAACAGGTGAAACAGATCAGGGTGTGACAAGAGGACAGCTGAAGACAGCTTGCTGTCTCTGCCTGGCCGGTTCCCCTCTCTCCACTGGGATTCTCTGCCTCTAACCCTATTACAGGGGCTGAGTCACTGGCTTACTGGTGCTCTTTCATGCCGTCCCTGGGAGGGGTGCGTCACTTGAGTGGGTTGAGTTACTGACGTGATCTTCCTGTCTGGGTTGGCGCCCCCCCTTGGTTTGTGCTGTGGTGGAGATCTTTGTGGGCTATACTCGGCCTTGTCTCAGGATTGTAACGTTGGTGTTGAAGATATCCCTCTAGTGGTGTGGGGCTGTGCTTTGGCAAAGTGGGTGGGGTTATATCCTTCCTGTTTGGCCCTGTCGGGGGTTTCTTCTGATGGGGCCACAGTGTCTCCTGACCCCTCCTGTCTCAGCCTCCAGTATTTATGCTGCAGTAGTTTATGTGTCGGGGGGCTAGGTTAGTTGGTTATACCTGGAGTACTTCTCCTATCTTATCCAGTGTCCTGTGTGAATTTAAGTATGCTCTCTCTTTCTCTCTTCTTCTCTTCTTTCTCTCTCTCGGAGACCTGAGCCCTAGGAATACGTCACGGCAAACCGGGCATGGATCTCTGCTGTCCCCAGTCCGCCTGGCCTTACTGCTATTCCAGTTTCAGCTGTTCTGCCTGCGGTTATGGAACCCTACCTGTCCCAGACCTGCTGTTTTCAACTCTTAATGATCGGCTATGAAAAGCCAACTGAATTTAATCCTGATTATTATTTGACCATGCTTGTCATTTATGAACATTTTGAAAATCTTGGCTCTCTCTAATTCTCTCCTTCTCTCTTTCTTTCTCTCTCTCGGAGGACCTGAGCCCTAGGACCATACGTCACGGCAAACCGGGCATGATGACTCCTTGCTTCCCCAGTCCGCCTGGCCTTGCTGCTATTCCAGTTTCAGCTGTTCTGCCTGCGGTTTGGAACCCCTACCTGTCCCAGACCTGCTGTTTTCAACTCTTAATGATCGGCTATGAAAAGCCAACTGATATTATTCCTGATTATTATTTGACCATGCTTGTCATTTATGAACATTTAGAAAATCTTGGCTCTCTCTAATTCTCTCTTTTCTTTCTCTCTCTCGGAGGCCTGAGCCCTAGGACCATACGTCAGGACTACCGGGCATGATGACTCCTTGCTGTCCCCAGTCCGCCTGGCCTTGCTGCTATTCCAGTTTCAGCTGTTCTGCCTGCGGTTATGGAACGCCACCTGTCCCAGACCTGCTATTTTCAACTCTTAATGATCGGCTATGAAAAGCCAACTGAAAATTATTCATGATTATTATTTGACCATGCTTGTCCTATGAATATTTTGAACATCTTGGCCAAGTTTTCTGTTATAATCTCCACCCGGCACAGCCAGAAGAGGACTGGCCACCCCTCATAGCCTGGTTCCTCTCTAGGTTTCTTCCAAGGTTTTGGCCTTTCTAGGGAGTTTTTCCTAGCCACCGTGCTTCTACACCTGCATTGCTTGCTGTTTGGGGTTTTAGGCTGGGTTTCTGTACAGCACTTCGAGATATTAGCTGATGTACGAAGGGCTATATAAAATAAACTTGATTGATTGATTGATTGATTGACAGTCTGCTCTTTATGTGACGTGGTAAGGTTGGACCCAGGTGCAGAGAAGAGCCAAGACGAGGAATCAGTGGTTAAGGATAAACATAATACTTTTCATAATAAGAAACAGTAGCCGCAGGACCACAGTATACTTGGGAGGAATAAAATAACATCCGACGGCGTCTCAAAACCTCACTCAGGCAACAACCACACACAGTAGACACTTCAAGCTTCTGCAAAAGACAACAGAAAATACACCTCTTTTAACAGGGAAATCATAATGAGTAAATTGGACAGACCTGAGAGTCGTTAATATCTCTAGGACGGTCTCTGCCATCCTCTGGTGACAGGTGGAACCATGACACGTCCACATCATAATCATTGTATAATTTAAAATCCAAAGTGCTGGAGTACAGAGCCAAAACAACAAACAATGTGTCACTGTCCCAATACGTTTAGAGCTCACTGTAAATAAAAAAGTGAAAAGAAGAACAGAAATATACACAATAGAAAATATTCCAAAACATGCCTTGTATGCAACAAGGCACTAAAGTAATACTGGAGAAAAAAAAACACAGAAAAGGAATAGACTTTTTGACCTAAATGCAAAGCCTTATGTTTGGGGCAAATCCAATTAAACACATCACTGAGTATAACTGCCTCCTTATTTTTAAAGCATGGTGGTGGCTGCATCATAGATGGGTATGCTTGACATCGGCAAATACTGGGGAGTTTTTCGTTAAAAAAAAAATGAATGGAACTAAGCACAGTCTGGAAAAATGTTAGAGGAAAACCTGCTTCAGTCTGCTTTAACCAGAGACTGGGAGAGGAATTCACCTTTCAGCAGGATCAATAACCTACAACACAAGGCCAAATATACACTGGAGTTGCTTACCAAGAAGACAGTGAATGTTCCTGAGTGTTACCGTTTCGACTTAGATCTGCAAGAAAATCTGTGGCAAGACTTGAAAATTGCTGTCTAGCCATGATCCCAAGATCTTGACAGAGCTTGAAGATTTTTTTTCAATATTGCACAATCCATTTGTGCAAAGCTCTTATAGACTTACCCAAGAAGACTCACAGCTGTAATCAATGCTGTTATAGTGTGGACACTATATAAATAATTACATGGATTATGTTATTGTACTTACCTGCAGTATACTATGATTACTATTCATGTGTTCATGGTTATTATTGGCATTGGCCTTGACCGTGACCTTTCCCCTTTGATGATGTCATCACCCAGAGTTGTACCTGTTCAATGCGACTCTACCACAGGTTGAGTGGGCTGTATCACTTGCTGTGTTTGTACCGTTTGTACACGGCTGTACACCTTTTATTTATTAGGTTGAAAGTCAAGGAAAGTAATATTGCATTGCGTGTCGGCATTCCTTGTCAAGTTACTACAAATGCCAAAGATGTTTCTGACGTATTGGCTCGGAGCTATTAAATTATATTTCATGTCTATTAATCTTTAAAATAAATGCATTTTTCTTCCACTTTACGAAGTATTTTGTGTAGATTGTTGACAAAACAGTGGCAATTAAGTCAATTTTAGTCCCACTTTGTTACACAAGAAAATGTGAAAAAATCCAAGGGGTCTGAATACTTTTGCAAGGCACTGTATACTCTGGATGAATTCTCAATGGACACAAGATAACCATCTCTGGAAGTATCTAATGTCAGATTTGCTGATGGCTACATGGAAGGTGTAGCTCGGGAATTCCACTGGATAATCCGTATATTGCACATCCGTGTAGAACGAATATATATAAATCCGTCTCAATGAGGACATAATGAGAACCACCTCTGGAGTAAGGCGTGTGAGATGTGCTAATGACTGCATGGGATACATATGGGGTTCCATTAGATATCCATACCATTTACATTAGATAATCTATATCGAATATCTGTAGCATATAGATATAGTTATCCAGTTATACTCTCTATTCTCAGGGGACATATGAAGAGACAGACACCTCGGGAGGTAGTCCAGTGGTGTTGTGGATCTAGGGGTGCCGACGGCTCCATTGAATATCCATAGATGTTCTGGATATCTCGTAGCCAATAGGTATAATGATTTCTAAATGTACTCTGAATTATCCATGGACATACAGGATGAAGAGGCATTTGGACATATGAAGAAAGACAGTTATGGAGGTAGTTTAGGTAGTGTGAGATGTTCTGACTATATCCAGACAGGGCAGAGAGTTGAAGGGAGGTGTCCTGGGAGCTATTAGTCGATGGTGCTGACTCCTGAGTCCTGCCCTAACGGGCAGCAGGAAATGGAGCATGTTGTGAGGTCAGCACGTCACAGACTTCTCAACCATGTAGGAGCTAAAAAACAACATAATTCAGCACATCATGGTGTCAATGGGAGGAGGTGGTTGAGTAGTGCGATTTTTGATTACTTTAGTCTCATTTAATGTGTTCTAATGGGTTATAATTGAGATTCCGGTACATTCAGGCAGATGGTTTTCTCAATGCACAAGTCAAGCTTTTTTCAACAGAAGTGGCTTCAGTACTTAGAAGTATTTGAGCCTTTTTTTAGCTGATAGTTTCCCTTCTGTCTTCAATCTCAAGCAAGAACAAATCTATTACTGATGTCTGGTCGGAGGTAAACATGAAAATATCCATTCTTCTGTGTGAAAGTGAATTAGGCCTATGTCCAGAAATAGAGCATCTGAAACACAGACAGTGCTCCTCAGGAACAGGACATTGATTCAGTCCCCTAATGACGGATAGTAATTCCTCTCATTAGTAATGTCTGTACACAACAATAACCTCTGTAAGAAGACATGGAATGCGTCTCAAATGGCACCCTATAACCTATGTAGTGCACAGGGCTCTGGCCAAAAATAGTGCCCTTTAATATAGAGCACTACGTTTATATATAATATTGTGCATTATATTATAAGGAATAGGGTGCCATTTGGGAAGAAGACATTGCGGTGTAATAGTGTTTTGGTACTGCACCGTCCAGTGTCGTAACCAGGTAACCAATATTGTCATCTAAAGCAGGGTCGTTCCACAAAATGGTTGCCTTTTTCATCCCTTTGATATTTTAACTAGTAATTATGCACCAATATTGAATTTTAAAAGCTTGTTATATTAAATGATTTGGACTTTAATATAAACCAATTGGAGAATTCTATAAATCAGTTTTAGGTTCTTGCAAAAAGGAAGTTTAATTTATTAGCATTATTCAAAAGTTACTTTTTGAAGAAGAAATTACTAAAAGTTGTCAACAGTGACACTCGAATCAAAGATAATTGTTCATTTGAATATTCGAGGAAAGGTGTTGTTGATTTAATAAAAAATTATATTTACTCTGCCATCTTTTAGAGCAAACATTGAAGGAAAGCTAACTAATTACATGGGTGCTAACAGGCTAATATTTCATTTTTGTTGAAGGAGAAACCGGAAAAGATAGACAGAATTAGGATAACAGATCATACACCGGCTCGTCAAACATGTCATTCCAAAATGATGGGCCTTAATATGGAGTTGGTCCCCCCTTTGCTGCTATTACAGCCTCCACTCTTCTGGGAAGGCTTTACACTAGATGTCAGAACATTGCTCGAGAGACTTTCTTCCGTTCAACGACAATAGCATTAGTGAGGTCGGGCGCTGAAGTTGGGCGATTAGGCCTGGCTCGCAGTCGGCGTTCCAATTCATCCCAAAGGTGTTCGATAGGGTTGAGGTCAGAGCTCCGTGCAAGCCAGTCAAGTTCTTCCACACCGATCTCAACAATTTATTTCTGTATAGACTTCTCTTTGTGCATGGGGGTATTGTCATGTTGAAATTAGGAAAAGGCCTTCCCCGAACTGTTGCCACAAAGTTGGAAGCACAGAATCCTCTAGAACAGGGGTGTCAAAGTCAAATGGACGGAGGGCCAAATAAAAAATTTAGCTACAAGCCGAGGGCCGGACTGTTCGAATGTTCATTGAAATTTTTTTAAATGACGCATATAGTCTAGTGAACCTAATTGAACCTACTGAAAACCTAACAAATATATTCCAATATGATCAGATAAATAAAGCAATATTTTCTTATGGCTCTGTCAGTAATCTTTAATTTTCAACAGACACAAAAGACAAATTTCCTTTATATAAAAATCCCCATAACATGAACATTAAATGAAAGAAACCGGTATTCAAGGCACGATATTTTCCTCTCAAGATGACGCATAGCTGCTTAAAGTCTAGTGAACCTAAACTTTGATATATCCGTTTGGGGCAAAGCAACATACCTGAGGTGAACAAAAATCATGTATTTCTTTGATGAACTGAACAAACATGCACACAGAAGTTCTACGCTATTTAGTCTGATAGATTAAGAAAACCTCCAGCTGCAATTCTGTGGGATTTCCTCAGCTGGAGCCTTACCGCGAACATTGATGAACGTTGTGTGGAAAGATGGGACCACCACCAAGTACCACCTCAACGCTCAAACAAAGTGACATATGTTGCAATCACATATTTAGAGTTTTTTACCTCAGTTCACGTTTAAGTTTAAGAGTTTTAATATTTGTTTTCAAAACTGGCGATGTTACGTTTTCTCCTTAAACACGTTGTTGTTTTGATCTAATAGATTTTTGCACTTTATTTTATTGTAATTTCAATCCAATTATGATTAAAAAATATTTCAGTTGAGTGGCATGATGAAAATTGGCTATTATGTTTTTTTTTTTTCTTTGAAGTAAATTTAGCGACCCACTTTTGCTAAAATAGAAAAATAGGCTCTGATGG
>NC_036864.1:0-41461 GCF_002910315.2 Salvelinus sp. IW2-2015 | reverse complement strand
TAAAAATGGCACAACGGAAGTCGTGAACTGAGAACCGGGGTTTCAAACAAGTGGGAGTCGGAGTATATGTTCACGGAGGTAGCTGGAAAACCTTGTGTCTTCTGTGTGGAGAAAGTGTGCTGGGTACTGAAGCAGTATAATCTGAGACGACCTTATGAAAACGAAACACCGGCGAAAAACAAGGATAGGACATGGAACAAAGGCTACCAAAAGGACAGGAATAAAACGAGGCTCAATTCGAAGGCTCACTGTTCAAAAAGCCCAATACAAAGGCAGATGTGTAGGCATATTTATTTTGAGAAGCGATTTGCATAAATAGCCCGGCATATTTCGAGGAGGGGATTTCCATCAAAAACTGCCATGATTAGTTTGTGACAGAAGTTTGCCAGGAAAAAAGGGCAACTCTTTTTAATGTGAGTCTTTGAGCAATGATATATACACCATGCGCTACTGTGGATTGATTGAAGAGGATAGACGCAGATATGGCTCCATCTGATTATTCTCGCTTAGATAATAGGGAGCGAGGCTAATTCTATTGTGAGAAATAAGGGAAAACATTTCATTTGGTGCATATTCCTTGAGCGCGTGGTAATGATGTGCTTTATTCGCACGCGAACAATTTTCGCGCTGCGATCGATTTGTTCGTCCGCCCCCTAGAATGCGCGGTCATTATTTCAGCATACCCGCGGGAATTCGGAGTACTGACCAGCCTAAAGACGGTGACAGTCACGGAGTTATTGTTGCGTGCGATTTCGTACGATTTGATGCCTAAATTAATGAGCAACTAAAGGTGCACAACTACGGGGGCTGATCTTTATTGTCCGGCCCACAATTGATTATATTACCAAATTGAACGCGAAGCGACGAGAGTTGTTTCTAGAATGTGGGTGTAATAAATGAGATGGAGCTCGTCCTTTGGATGAAGAAAAACTCCAAGTGGGTTTGACACAACCGATCGGAAGCACCTGCGTATGCTGTGGGACACAGGGAGCGGACAGTAAATATTCATCAAACACCACTATGGGTGTTGGCGCCGATGTAAGGTTTAAACTGAGTGATTGTGGAAGGATCTGGAGTATAGAAGATTCAAGAGGAAAATACTGCGATTTATCAGGAGTGAGATAAGACGTTGTATCAAAGATGGCTAGCTCTAAGCAAATTCCATTTACCTGTATTCTGAGTCTCCTTTGCAATACGACACACGGCAAGCGTTGGCTCCTTTGACGCTGCGTTGCAGCGCTCGCCAGTGAGATCAAGAGAGCTAAAAATGGTTGTCATTGCATGCTGACCACTCGATCTTGCGCCATCTCTCTTCTCTCTCATTTTTGATGGGTATCTGAAAGTTAATTTTACTGTGATGCTGACGACTGCTGTGCCAATAAATATTGAAATGAAGCAGCCTACTGCTCGGTGCGTCACCGTTGCATTGTGGGAAATGTAGTATTGGTGCGTGTAAAAGATCTGCGGGCTGCCGGCTTGCTGCGGTCTGCGGGCCGGTTCTAATAATAAATCAAGATCATCCCAGGGGCCGTAAAAAACCTTCTCGCGGGCCGGATGTGGCCCGCGGGCCTTGACTCTGACATATGTGCTCTAGAATATCATATGCTGTAGCGTTAAGATTTCCCTTCACTGGAACTAAGGGGCCTAGTCCAACCCATGAAAAACAGCCCTATACCATTATTCCTCTTCCACCAAACTTTACAATTGGCATTAAGAATTCGGGCAGGTAGCGTTCCCCTGGCGTCCGCCAAACCAAGATTCGTCCGTAGGACTGACAGATGGTGAAGCGTGATTCATCACTCTAGAGAACGCTTTTCCACTGCTCCAGAGTCCAATGGCTTCGAGCTTTACACCACTCCAGCCTGACGCTTGGCTTTGCGCATGGTGATCTTAGGCTTGTATACTGCTAATCGGCCATGGAAACCCATTTCATGAAGTTCCGAACGAACAGTTCTTATGCTGATGTTGCTTCCAGAGGCAGTTTGGATCTCGGTAGTGAGTGTTGCAACCGAAGAGAGACAATTTTTAGATGCTATGCGCTTCAGCCCTCAACGGTCCCGCTCTGTGAGCTTGTGTGGCCTACGACTTCGTGGCAGAGCTGTTTTTGCTCCTAGACGTTTCCACTTCACACCAACAGCACTTACAGTTGATCGGGGCAGCTCTAGCGGGGCAGAAATTTGATGAACTGACTTATCTGAAAAGTGGCATCCTATGACGATGCCATGTGGAAAGTCACTATGCTCTTCAGTAAAGCCATTTTACTACCAATGTTTGTCTATGGAGATTGCATGCCTGTGTGCTCAATTGTATACACCTGTCAGCAAAGGTAGTGGCTGAAATAGCCAAATCCACTCATTTGAAAGGGTTTCCACACTTTTTCACATGATTGTATTTTTGAAATTTGAGAAAGGCAGCCTGTCAGTTTGCCTTTATCAAATGTCTAAATACAATCATGTGAAAAAATGTACAGTTTGGAAAGCAAATGCTGTCCTTACTAAATGTGACATGTGCTAAGTATTTTAACATTACTTTTTTACACACGTAAAAAAACATTTGATTAATAAAACATGTAATCAGTCTTCTTCCTCAACTGAAGGGGATGATGACATAATCTTTGCGAGAGGGAGAGTATTTGATTTAATTGGTCCTCAATTCGTGGTTCAAACATTTCATTCAGGATAGATGGAGTTAGCCCTGAGTTAGCCTGTCCCAGAGATTGTTAGTTCTGAAGGATTTATTGTCATAGAAATGTAGCTGGCTAAAAGGTGAGCCATTTTCATGGTACTGGTTATCCCAAGTTCAACCCGAGTTTAGTTTTTTTTACCAAAGTTACACACACACACACACACTAGCACCCGTGTTGAGGATCAGCGTGGCAGATGTGTTGTTGCCTACCCTTATCACCTCGGGCGGCCCGTCAGGAAATACAGGATTCAGTTGCAGAGGGAGGTGTTTAGTCCTGGGTTCCTTAGCTTATTGTTGAGCATTGTAGGCATGATGGTGTTGAATACTGAGCTGTGTTCAATGAAAAGCATTCTCATATACAGTACCAGTCAAAGTTTGGACACACCTACTCAACTCAGGGTTTTTCTTTATTTTGACTAATTTCTACATTTTAGAATAATAGTTAAGACATCAACACTATGAAATAACACATATGGAATCAAGTAGTACACAACAAATTGTTAAATAAATCTAAATATATTTGAGATTTGAGATTCTTCAAAGTAGCAACCCTTTGCCTTGATGACAGCTTTGCACACTCTTGGCATTCTCTCAACCAGCTTCATGAGGTAGTCACCTGGAATGCATTTCAATTAACAGGTGTGCCTTGTTAAAAGTTAAATAGTGGAATTTCTTTCCTTCTTAATGCGTTTGAGCCAATCAGTTGTGTTGTGACAAAGTAGGGGTGGTTGTCACGCCCTGACCTTAGAGAGCTTTTTATGTCTATAGTTTCGTTGGGTCAGGGTGTGATTAGGTGGGCATTCTATGTTCATTTTTCTATGTTTTGTATTTCTTTGTTTTGGCCGGGTATGGTTCTCAATCAAGGACAGCTGTGTATCGTTGTTTCTGATTGGGAACCATACTTAGGTAGCTTTTTCCCACCTATGTTTTGTGGGTATTTTTTTTCTGTTTAGTGTTTTCTGCACCTGACAGGACTGTTTCGGTTTCATTTATTTACTTTGTTATTTTGTTCTAGTGTTCAGTTTAAAATAAAGCATGAACACTTACCACGCTGCGCTTTGGTCCGATTATTCCTCATCTGACGACGACACCCGTTACAGTGGATAGCCCTATTTGGTAAAATACCAAGTCCATATTATGGCAAGAACAGCTCAAATAAGTGCCAATATTCTGAATTTTGACTTGTCCCTCCGTCAACCCTGTGTTACTTCTAGGAAGATTTTAAACCACTTAATCTCAAAATGTCTCTAGGTTTCACCTAGTCATTTTGCTGCTTTGACAAAGTCATTTCTGAAGATTATTATTTATATTCATGTGATTAATAATGCATTTACGTCTGTCCCTCATTTGAAGGCCAACCCTGTTATGCAAACAATTCACCCCTTTAAAGTAATGGAACATTCCACCAAGTTAAATGATTCACAGCAGATGACATCGTTTGGGTTTATGGGGGGTGGCAGGTAGCCTAGCGGTTAAGAGCATTGGACCAGTAATTGAAAGGTTGTTGGTTAGAATCCCCAAGGTGGAAAAATTTGCCGTTCTGTCCTTGAGCAAGGCAGTTAACCCCAAACAACAACTGCTCCCCCGATGACATTGATCAAGGCAGCCCCTGCACCTCTCTGAGGTGAACTGCATTCAGTTGTGCAACTGACTAGGTTTTCCCTTCCCTCTAATCAGCATGGTGGAAAAGGAAGTAAGTTTTCTGTCTATTTATAATTGCTTTATCATCTTCGAATGAGGGGGTTGAGCTCAGCATATCAACCCTGTTCACTCAATGAATGTTAGGAAAACTTGAATTTGATTTAACTTTCATTATGATTGGAACATATGTATAATTTCTAATTTCATGAACACCATGTTGTCCCATGCTCTTCACCACATGAGGAGTAATGGTCAATCTTCACCTAAAACCTCAACCCTCTTATCGTCAACGCTGATAGAGACCCAATGGTAACTTTATCAGTTTCAGATTATAGAGTTTCTTTGTACAATGAATACTTGATCAATGAGACAATGTTGGATTTTAACTAAGCACGCTTTCAAATAATAGTTGGGCAGTTACATATGTGTCCGTAACAGGGTTGACAGACAGTGTGGTACGAGTGTAGATAAAAATGCTCGTAGTTCACAGGATTTTAATGCCTTAGACGGGAATGGTGTTTTTCCGTAGGCTAAACATATCCTCCATGCAAGATTTTAATGTTCTTAAAAGTTTGAATGTCCAAAAGGTACCTTTTTTGTGGAATGACTCAGCAGACGACCAAAATACATTTCCAGGAGGAGTGAGGCTGGATAACAGGAAAAGCAGGGAGGAGAGGAAGGATGGGGAATTCTGTTGTGTGCTATGGGGGGTCAGGGTGTGTGAGCGTTTTTGGGGGAGGGGCAGTGTGTGTGTATTTAGGAGGGGTGGACAGGATGTGGTGGTGGAGGGAGCTTTGGAGGGAGTCACTACTCGCTACGCCCTGTTGGGGTGTTGTCACAGTATGCTGGCTTGGAAAGTGATGTTTAACTCCTATTGGAATCAAGCCAGAGTGGATTCCCACAATCTGCATTGAAAATGACTGCCACAGTTCAAAAGATGAAAAAATGTGATTACCTAAACCACGTGTCAAACTCATTCCATGGAGGGCCACCGCACATCTGCAGGTTTTTGCTCCTCCCTTGCACTTGATTGTGGAACTAAGGTCTCTGATTAGTAAGGAACTTACTCCTTTCAACTTAATTGAACGGAGAAACCAAAAAACAGCAGACACAAGGCCTATTTAGTGTTTATATGCTGTTTAATAAGACATGTAGCCTATTTGAAATGATGAGCACTTCTTACAGTCACCTTTAATTGTTGTTTATTGAAATATGTTTCATTCATTTATCCTAGGGTTTAGTTTCAATACTTCAAAACCAAATGGTAGGTCCAGATAGTCACAAAAATAGATGGGTGTTGGTTAAATGGTGATCGTAAGGAATGGAGTGAATTTGGTGCAGCAGTTTTTTTCCTGTGAGCAAGGAATGGTTTTTAGTGGAGCAGTTGGAAAGGATGTGCAGCACCACTCTGTAAGCGATGAGCGGGATTTCTGACCGCTCAACTCCACTCATATACTCTGATTACTTGGGAGTCAACCTCACTTGGGGGGGGCGGCAGGTAGCTTAGTGGTTAGAGCGTTGGGCCAGTAACCGAAAGGTTGCTTGATGGAACTGAAAGGTTGCATCATCAAATCCCCGAGCTGACACGGTAAAAATCAGTCTTCTGCCCCTGAACAAGGCAGTTATCCCTCTCTTCCCCGGTAGGCCGTCATTGTAAATAAGAATTTGTTCTTAACTGACTTGCCTAGTTAAATAAAGGTAAAAAATATATATATTTCACTCACCGCTAGAGGGCTGCGGGTCCCGACAGAGATCTTTGGGATGAAAAATATTTTTGTTGTGCCGCAGTTTATTTGGAAACGGTCTTTTTCCTGATTTGTATGCGTTAGTCTAGGCCTATCTGTTGTATTAAAAGCACATCTTTGTTGCATTTCACACAATTCACTTCTTCAACTTCACCTCTCCTCTCCTAGTTGGGTGCGCAAGTTATAGAATAGATGTGGTCAAAATGAAATATGCATGGGCGGGGAATCACATGGCAGTTTATCTTTCAAAGGATATAACTTAAATATGATTAGGTTTACCACAGTTTACTACATTTCCTAGAAATAAATATAGATTCTCCATATTTGTCTCTGTCTGAAAGTCTACCCAACTCTGCTCTCTTCAAACTAAGTCTAGTAATACCAATAGCCTAATATAATTGTCCACGTGAGAATCTCTGGTAATGTAACCTATTTCTTAGGTTATTTTTGCGCATTTTGATGTTGCCTATAGGGTGCAAAATTACTGGGTCCATGGCTGGCAAGTGAGCTGCGTTACATAAGCCTAAAACAAAATTTGAGGACTGCGGTGTCACGTTCTGACCTTAGTTCCTTTTTTATGTCTTTATTTTAGTTTGGTCAGGGCGTGAATTGGGGTGGGCATTCTATGTTGTTTTCTCTATGTTTTGTTCTGTTGTTCTATTTCGATGTGTTTGGCCTAGTATGGTTCTCAATCAGAGGCAAGTGTTAGTCGTTGTCTCTGATTGGGAGCCATATTTAGGTAGCCTGTTGTCTATTGTGTTTTGTGGGTGGTGGTTTCCTGTGTCTGTACCTGCGCCATACGGGACTGTTTCGATTCTCGTTTGTTCTTTCACTTTGTTATTTTGTATTTTTGTAGTGTTCAGTTTTACATATTAAAATGGACACTTACCACGCTGCAAATTGGTCCGATATCTCTTACTCCTCGTCAGAAGAAGAGGAAAGTCGTTACATGCGGTTTGTTCGGGACAAGCTCTTGTGGTAGAGCGTGGGAGTCCGACACAAAGACAAAGGGTGCAGGGGTACAGTAAGAAAAGCTGCAGGCGGAAATGGGATGAATAAATAAGTCCTGCACAGACTCACAACCTCTCATTTGCCAGCCACCTGAATGTCCTGCTATGCCACTGGATCTGTGGGTCTGATAAAGATTCTTAAAAGATGAGAACCATTTTTCCCTATGGGGGAATGACAAACTAAAAATGGAAAAGGAAGACAAAACAACACACCAGTAAGAGTCCAGAAAAAACAACCCCAGAATCAAAACCCCAAAGCCAGCATGCAGGCCCCCTACTAAATCAGAGGAACCGTCTCCCTCTCCAAAACCTTTCCCCAATCCATTCCCTACCCACTCTTTCCCCACCCCTGATCCCTCCACCCTAGACTGTACAGGCCTGGATCCCTCCTCCCTCCTGCCTGCTGCCTTTGATATTCCCCGCCCCCCACGGTCACTGATTGCGCACAGCAACAAACCAGCCAGCCTCAATCCAGACCCCCCGGACCCTCAGATCCGCCTTCACCCCTTCCAGTATCCCCACCAGTACAGGGGGCCACGAGTCAGTTGGTGAGGACGCAGGTCAAGACCCATGAACAGCCAAGAAACACCAACGACCAGCCAAAGGCCCTCATCCACCTCTGCAACAGAATGACCAACCCCGGATCACCCCCAATAATCATCATGAACCTGACAATACACTCAGAATATAAATAATTTCTCAGTGTCCAGCATCCAGCCTTGCTGGTGCATCGCTCCTCCTCCAGCACCAGCCCAGGTTGATGGACATACCCTCCACCACCTCCGTCCCCATATCTCTCACCCTTCTTCATTTTACACCTATCCCTCTCACAGAACCAAAACCAGACCAGAACCAGGAACCATTCATTACCACACCAGAAGATGCACGGAGGAAAGACCAAAGTTCTAAACCTATGCCGGAGTGAGCAGGCTAGAGGGGAGTACCATCACTGACCTCCGGGTCTTGGTCTTCCAAGTGTGTTCACCTGCTCTTCACGTTCTCCCCTCTGCAGATCCAACACCAGTTCCAGCACCAGACCCAGTCCCAGCACTAGCACCAGTGCCAACACCAGAACACCGGAAGAGGTGTGGAGGAGGGACCAAAAATCAAACCTTCACCCAGAGCGAGTAGACCACAGGGGAGTTCCACCATTGACCTACGAGTCTACATTGTGTGTTTGCCCGCTCCTCAGGTTGTCCTTCCTCCTCTCTGCTGATCCAACACCTGTCCCAGAACCAATCAAGTTCCCAGTTTCCAGCACCAGACGAGGCGCAGAGGAGGGACAAAACTTCATACCTTTACCCGGAGTGAGCAGGCCACAGGGGAGATCCACCACTGACCTCCAGATCTAGGGTTTCCTTGTGTGTCTACTTGCTTCTCAGGTTGTCCTTCTGCCCCTATATGGAGCCAGATCCTAGTTTCCTGTTCCAGTACCAGACCCAGAACCAATCCCTGGTTTTCAGTCCACGACAGCATGGTTCCCAGTTTATCTCCAGTAACAACCCCTTCGCCAGCCACGAGCACAGCAGGGGCCACCACAACTGTCATCTCCATCCAGCTGCTGCCAGCCCCTACTCCTTCCCCTCCCCCCATACCGTAAACCGCTCCAACAGACCAACCACTCCAGTAAAGACCCAAAACTCCTACAAGCTTGTGTCATCAACAGGAAGGTAAGGTTGGAGGATGACATAAGTAGATCTGTTAAGGGAGCATGGCAGCAGCGGGCGGCTCGATACTGAGTTTCCTGAAGTGCCACACGGAGATGGAATTCATGTCGGAAGCCTGGGCAAGGTAGAGGGCGGATGTCGAGAAGAAGTGTTGTGGAATATCTAAGCAAAGCGGTTAGCCATCTTGTCAATCTTCCACATTCTGTGGTGTAACAGCCAGTAAAAGAGTACTAGAGTACTAGATTCTTTCAAACAACAGTTTGCTAACTATGCACTTCAACAGTTGTGCAGCTAAGGCCGGTTCTCAGCTTTTATAGAGAAGCACATCCTTTTTGTGTACGCAATTAGTTGTCTGTGCAGATTTAAGATAGCACAAGGTTGATAGCCCGAGCGCTCAACCATCTAACTGCATTCACAACAGCAAAGCACTATAATGTGATCCTTTCTGCAAGTTTACATACATGTGACTTTCTGTAGATATTAAACCCATGGGATGTCACATGCTGCGTTCGCACCCAAGTGGACCTTACCTCTACGCCCAGTCTTATGACTAAGCCACACAAAGACAAGTTTGTATCAGGTTAGAAAAAACACTAGCATATAACAAACAATTCTTTAAAGAGTAAAACACGGGATAGCATGACTAATTACAGTTGAGGTCGAAAGTTTACGTACACCTTAGCCAGATACATTTAAACTCAGTTTTTCACAATTCCTGACATTTAATTCAAGTAAAAAATCCCTGTTTTAGGTCAGTTAGGATTACCACTTCATTTTAAGAATGTGAAATGTCAGAATAATAGTAGAGAGAATGATTTATTTCAGCTTTTATTTCTTTCATCATATTCAAAGTGTGTCAGAAGTTTACATACACTCAATTAAAATTGTTTAACTTAGGTCAAAAGTTTCGGGTAGCCTTCCGCAAGCTTCCCACAATAAATTGGGTGAATTTTGGCCCATTCCTCCTGACAGAGTTGGTGTAACTGGGTCAGGTTTGCTCGCACAAGCTTTTTCAGTTCTGCACACAAATTTTCTATGGGATTGAGGTCAGGGCTTTGTGATGGCCACTCCAATACCTTGACTTTGTTGTCCTTAAGCCATTTTGCCACAACTTTGGAAGTATGCTTGGGTCATTGTTCATTTGGAAGACCCATTTGCGACCAAGCTTTAGCTTCCTGACTTTTGTCTTGAGATGTTGCTTCAATATATCCACATAATTTTCCATCCCCATGTTGCCATCTATTTTGTGAAGTGCACCAGTCCCTCCTGCAGCAAAGCACCCCCAAAACATGATGCTGCCACCCTCGTGCTTCACGGTTGGGATGGTGTTCTTCGGCTTGTAAGCCTCCCCCTTTTTCCTCCTAACATAATGATGGCCATTATGGCCAAACAGTTCTATTTTTGTTTCATCAGACCAGTGAACATTTTTACAAAAATAACGATCTTTGTCCTCATGTGCAGTTGCAATCCGTAGTCTGGCTTTTTTATGGAGGTTTTGGAGCAGTGGCTTCTTCCTTGATGAGCGGCCTTTCAGGTTATGTCGATATAGGGCTCATTTTACTGTGGATAATGTAAGGCTCCGGACTGGGGAACGTCGTTGCAGGCCCCGGACTGGGGACCGTCGTTGGAGGCTCCGGACTGGAGACCGTCGGATGAGCCGGGCTGTGGGGGAGCACTGGAGATCTGGTGCTTATCCTTGGCACCACTCTTCCAGGCTGAATGGCCACTTTAGCACGGCCCCTCCAGAGCGCAGGCACAGGTCGAACCGGGCTGTGGGGGAGCACTGGAGATCTGGTGCTTTGAACTTGCACCACTCCTCGTGGCTGAAATCCCACTTTAGCCCGGCACGTGCGGAGCGCAGGCACAGGACACACTGAGCTGTCACAGCGCACCGGAGACACAGTGCGCCAAGCCGGCGCAGGATACCCTGGCCGAAACGGCACACCGGAGACCAAGAGCGCTGAGCTGGCACAATCCGCCCTGGCTGGATGCCCACTCTAGCGTGGCACTTGCGGAGAGCTGGCTCCGAGCGCACGGGCTGTGCACGCGCCCTGGAGACACCGTGCGCTTTATCGCATAACACGGTGCCTGCCCAGTCACTCGCTCCCCGCGGTAAGCACGGGGAGTTGGCTCAGGTCTATAACCTGACTCCGCCAAATTCCCCGTGTGGCCCCCAAATAATTTGGGGGCTGCCTCTCGTGCATGCTTCGTCGTGCCAACTCCTCGTATCTTCTCCGTTCCGCTTTTGCTGCTTCTAGCTCCTCCTTAGGAAGGCGATATTCTCCAGCCTGTGCCCTTGCCTTTCAGTATCTCCTCCTATTTCCACTCCTCCAGAAAACGCTACTTGGTCTTTTTGTGGTGGGATCTTCTGTAACGTTCGTCTGAAGAAGTGGACCAAGGGGCAGTGTAATTTGTGGTCATCATATTCATTTAAATGAGAAACAGCAACAAAATAACAAAGTGAAACCAAAACGAACGTACCGTTCCGTAGGCTACAAGAGCTGTACAAAAACAAGATCCCACAACATAGGTGGGAAAAAAGGCTACCTAAGTATGATTCCCAATCAGAGACAACGATAGACAGCTGCCTCTGATTGGGAACCACACTCGGCCAAACACAAAGAAATACAAAACATAGAATGCCCACCCCACAACACACTCTGACCTCACCAAATAGAGAAATAGAATGGCTCTCTAAAGTCAGGGCGTGACAGATATAGATACTTTTGCACCTGTTTCCTCCTGCATCTTCACAAGTTCCTTTGCTGTTGTTCTGGGATTAATTTGCACTATTCACACCAAAGTACATTCATATCTAGGAGATCGAATGTGTCTCCTTGTATTGGGTGCGTGTTGGTGGCAGGGAAGTCAGGCGCAGGAGAACAAACTTGGTATAAACGGAGTCGTTTAATTAAAAGTTAACAAAAACTCCAAAAACCAAAATATATAAAATAATCAAAGTGGGTACAAAACCCGTCGCGCACCAACACATAACTTGCACAAACATACAATCAAACAATCACCGACAAGGACGTGAGGGGAAACAGAGGGTTAAATACACGTAATTGATGGGAATGGAACCAGGTGTGATGGAAGACAAGACAAAACCAAAGGAATATGAAAAATGGATCAGTGATGGCTAAAAGATTGGTGACGTCGACCGCCAAACACCGCTCGAACAAGGAGAGGGGCCGACTTCGGCGGAAGTCGTGACACTCCTTCCTGAGCGGTATGACAGCTGCGTGGTCCCAAGGTGTTTATACTTGCGTACTATTGTTTGTACAGATGAACGTGGTACCTTCAGGCATTTGGAAATTGCTCCCAAGGATGAACCAGACTTGTGGAGGTCTACAATTTTTTTTCTGAAGTCTTGGCTGATTTCTTTTGATCTTCCCATGATGTCAAGCAAAGAAGCACTGAATTTGTGGGTAGGCCTTGAAATACATCCACAGGTACACCTCCATTTGACTCAAATGATGCCAATTAACATATTAGAAGCTTCTAAAGCCATGACATCACTTTCTGGAATTTTCCAAGCTATTTAAAGCCACAGTCAACTTAGTGTATGTAAACTTCTGACCCACTGGAATTGTAATACAGTGAATTATAAGTGAAATAATCTGTCTGTAAACAATTGTTTGAAAAATTATTTGTGTCATGCTCAAAGTAGATGTCCTAATCAACTTTCCAAAACTATTGTTTCTTAACAAGAAATTTGTGGAGTGGTTGAAAAACAAGTTTTAATGACTCCAACCTAAGTGTATGTAAACTTCCGACTTCAACTGTATGACATTTTCCACAATAGTAGTGAGGCAGAAAGAAGGGCGTGAGTTGTAAACCCGAACTGACTGCAAAATACAAGCTGAGTACTTTATCCTTTAAGTCAAGTACAAGAGAGAAATGCATGTTTCGTGCCTGAAAACCCTGAGCAGTTGACGAATAGTGAACTTGAAATTAATCCAGTCAAAAGTGAGGAAGCAAGACCTGCATCATCAGGTGAGTTGAATTCTTCCGAGCTTCACCCCAATGAACCGTCAAATGCCAGATATGACTGGCCCAGTGTGAGTACGATTCGTGGAGAAAGTGGATCCATGTCTTTTGGCCGATCCTTTTGTGGTATCAGGCTGGATGAAGAGGGCGATGGGTTCTATCGATTCAGTCAAAGTTTCCAGAGATGGATTTTTTGTGTGTCTGCTGCTCAGAGGGAGAAGGTGCTGCATAACTTGAGACTCGGGATGAAAGAGCAGAGCGGCGCTGAAAGTAGTGATAACTGGGTTGGGGTACATTATTAAGGTGGACCGGCTGAAGTTGGGGGTCTCTGGTGTCTGTGATGCACGTCATTTGGTGTGATGCAGACCCGGTGGCGAGGGCGAGACAGAGGAGATCCTGTATGTCCTTCTGAGTTTTGATGCGGAGTGTTTGCCGGATAAAGTCATGCTAGGGCATACAGTGTCCTCCATAATTACTGGGACAGTGAAGCGTTTATTCTTATATTGGCCCTATACTCTAAAAGTTTGGATTTGAAATCAAACAATGACTATTAGGTTAAAGTGCAGACTCAGCTTTCATTTGAGGGTATTTTCATCCATATCGAGTGAACCGTTCAAGCACTTTCTTTACATAGTCCCCTCATTTTAGTGTAGCAAAACTATTGGGACGAATTCACTTATATGTGTATTAAAGTAGTAAAAAGTTACGTATTTTGTCACATATTCCAGCAAGCATTGACTACATTAAGCTTGTGATCCTACTAATTTGTTGGATGCAATTGCTCTTTGTTTTGGTTGTGTTTCAGATTATTTCGTACCAAATAGAAATGAACGGTAAATAATGTATTGTGTCATTTTGGAGTCACTTTTATTTTAAATAAGAATAGAATATGTTTCTAAACACTTGTCATGACTGTCTTGTGAGGATCCAAGTAGCTCAGATCAGCTTTGCAATAAATAACTCCACCAGATCCCCTCTCACCCACAGAGGGGGGGAAGAAGGGATCTGGTGGGGGTTGACAGCTCACGCCCTGTTGTAAATCAAGGAGAGAACACTCAGYGCTCTCCTTCTTCAAATTCACTAGAGGAATGTGGCTTTTTTTCACAGATTTTCCTGCAGAAACTCTAACACATTCTAAAGCGAATACTGGAACAATATTTCTAACAAAGAACGTGGAGAATGGTCACAGTGTCACGCCCTGACCTTAGAGAGCCTTTTTATTTCTCTATTTGGTTAGGTCAGGGTGTGATTTGCGTGGGCATTCTAGTTTTCTATTTCTTTGTTGGCCGGGTATGGTTCCCAATCAGAGGCAGCTGTCTATCGTTGTCTCTGATTGGGAATCATACTTAGGCAGCCTGTTTTCCACCCTAGTTTGTGGGATCTTGTTTGTGTGTAGTTGCTTTCGGCACTGCATATAGCTTAACGTTAGTTTTTGTATTTTGTTGTTTTTCTGTGTCATTTCAAATAAAGAAAAATGCACGCCTACCACGCTGCGCCTTGGTCTTCATCTATCAACGAGCGTAACAGAAGATCCCACCACAAACGGACCAAGCAGCGTGGCCAGGAGGAGCAGACATCCTGGACATGGGAGGAGATCCTGGCTGGAAAGGATCGCCTTCCATGGGAGAAGATGGGGGCAGAAAGGGAGGAACAACGACGCAAGCATGAGAGGCAGCCCCCCAATTGTTGGGGGGGAGCACACGGGGTGGTTGGCGGGGTGGTTGGCGGAGCCAGGTTTCAGACCAGAGCCAACTCCCTGCACTCGCTTTAAGGAGCGTGTGACCGTTGAGGCACCATGTTTTGCGGAGATACGCAATGTGTCTCCAGTGTGCATCCACAGCCCGGTGCATTCTGTGCCAGCACCTCGCACTTGCCGTGCGAAAGTGAGCATACAGACAGGACGGGTTGTGCAGGCTCAGCGCTCCTGGTCTCCAGTGCGCCTCCTCGGTCCAAGATATCCTGCGCCGGCTCTACGCATTGTGTCGCCAGTGCGCCTTCACAGCCCAGTGCGTCTTGTGCCAGCGCCCCGCACTTGCCGGGCTAAAGTGAGCATCCAGCCAGGACGCGTTGTGCCAGCTCTACGCTCCAGACCTCCAGTGCCCCTCCACGGTCCAGTATATCCTGTGCCAGCTCCATGCACCCGGCCTCCAGTGCGTGTCTCCAGCCTGGTACGTCCTGTGCCTGCTCCACGCACGAAGCCTCCAGTGATGATCCATGGCCCGAAGCCTCCAGTGATGATCTATGGCCCGAAGCCTGCAGTGATGATCCATGGCCCGGAGCCTCCAGTGATGATCCATGGCCCGAAGCCTCCAGGGATGATCCATGGCCCGAAGCCTCCAGGGATGATCCATGGCCCGAAGCCTCCAGTGATGATCCATGGCCCGAAGCCTCCAGTGATGATCCATGGCACGAACCTTGCAGTGATGATCCACGGCCGGTTCCTCCGGCTATGATCTACGGTCCGGAGCCTCCGCAATGATCTATGGTCCGGAGCCTCCGTCGACGATCCGTGGTCCGGTTCTATGGAAGCGGAGGTCTACGCCCTGAACCGGAGCCGCCACAGAGGCTAGATACCCTTCCTCATAGAGTCAGGTTTTGCGGCCGGAGTCCGCACCTTTGGGGGGGTACTGTCACGCTCTGACATTAGAGAGCCTTTTTATTTCTCTATTTGATTAGGTCAGGGTGTGATTTGGGTAGACATTCTAGTCTTCTATTTCTTTGTTGGCCGTTTATGGTTCCCAATCAGAGGCAGCTGTCTATTGTTGTCTCTGATTGGGAATCCTACTTAGGCAGCCTGTTTTCCACCCTAGTTTGCGGGATCTTGTTTGTGTGTAGTTGCTTTCGGCACTGCATATAGCTTTACGTTCTTTTTTGTATTTTGTTGTTTTTCGGTGTCATTTGAAATGAAAGAAAAATGTACACCTACCACTCTGTGCCTTGGTCTTCATCTATCAACAAGCGTAACACACAGGCGACCTAAAATTACACTGATGTCAGTTTGGTTGTTATTTTGTGATGTCATTAAAAATGTTATAAAGGACTGTACTCTTGAAAAGTATACACACTACATGCATGATGTTTCCATCCTCTACGTTGTGCATGCTACATGAAAAAAGCTGAAAGTGTTTTTGTTAAGAGATGGATTTGATTTTAGAAATGATGAGAGGAAATTGTTTCTATAACTGTGGACAGTAAGTGGTCACCGCCCCCTATAGTGAGGTCAGATAGCGTGTCAGCTTGACGGAGCTGCCCTTTTGAATGAACTGTATAAAATTACGGTTTAAGAATTAACTTATCAGACCAGAGAGACGTAGAGCTGCAGCTCACATTTAAAGTGGTTTGAACTCTGAATCTCAACACGAGGTAGAGATGATAAAGTCACCTCCCGGAAAATTACTGGTAGGGCTGATTTGCTGTCCTAGGTAAAGTATCTAGAAAAGCGAATTGAAGTGGAACTCTTCTAATACTCTTCTCAAACCATCGTAGTATGCTACTCTCATCACCCCACTGGGAACCATCGACACGGCTGGCTAGGCTTTCTTCAAAGAAGCATCTACTGGAGCGAATGGAAGGAGAATAAACTTGTGGTTCCGTTCAGGACTACACAAGAAATCACCGGATACCGGACAACAGCAGAGAACATCAGTAGAAGATGGGTTGGAATCCCTTTTTGACAGTGAATGCCTTGCAGGTGTGCAGTGAACAGGCCCAAACCCCTTTCCAAGAAGGCCCTGTCCACCGAGAGAAACCTAGGATATTCACGTAAATACATTTGTGATTTCTTACTGCAAGCGGGCGGCGCTTTGTGTGCAAAGTATAAGTCCTTTTCCAATGGCTTCCTCAGGCTGTGACCAGGCCTTAGACATAGTTTCAGGCTTTTATTTAGAAAAATGAGCGATATTTTTCAAAACTAGTCAGGTGTCCTCTGATTAGTTCCTGCGCGCGAGAGGAGTAGCTCTCCATTTTCTTTCTCTCTTTTATTGAATAGGTTACGGTCCGGTTGAAATATTATCGATTATGTTTGTTAAAAACAACCTGAGGATTGATTATAAAAAATATTTGACATGTTTCTACGAACATTACGGATACTTTTTGGAATTTTCGTCGAACGGAACGAGGCTGTGGTTTTCTGAACATAACGCGCAACCCAAATGGCGTTATTTTGTTATAAAAGTAATATTTATCGAAAAAAAAGAACATTTGTTGTGTAACTGGGAGTCTCGTGAGTGCAAACATCCGAAGATTATCAAAGGTAAGCGATTAATGTTATTGCTTTTCTGACTTTCGTGACCATGCTAATTTGGGGCTAGCTGTTGTAGCATTGATTGATACACTCACAAAAGCTTGGATTGCTTTCGCTGCAAAGCATATTTTCAAAATCTGACACAATAGGTGGATTAACAACAAGCTAAGCTGTGTTTTGGTATATTTCACTCGTGATTGCATGATTATAAATATTGTTAGTAATATTTTGCACCCTGCAATTCAGCAGTTGTTTAGGAAAATGATCCCGCTAAAGGGATCCGTAGCGCAGAGAAGTTAACCTGTCTCCTTCATCTACACGGATTAAAGTGGATTTAACAAATGACATCAATAAGAGATCATAGCTTTTACTTGGATTCACCTGGTCAGTCTATGTCATAGAAGGAGGACTCCCGAGTGGCGCAGTGGTCTAGGGCACTCAAACGCGTGTTTGAGGTGCTGCCCTGGTTTGAATCCAGGCTGTATCACTCCCGGATGTGATTAGGAGTCAAATAGGGCGGCGCACAATTGGCCCAGTGTCGTCCAGGTTTGGCCGGTGTAAGCCGTCATTGTAAATAAAAATGTGTTCTTAACTGACTTGCCCAGTTCAATTTTTAAAAAGGAGCAGGTGTTTCTCAATTTTTGGTCACACTTTATTTGGATAGTGCAGATATTCCATCTGTAGATGCTCTTCAGATGGTCATACTATCAACAAACTATCTGTTGATAAGCAACTATTTGCTAAGGTTAGGATTAGGTTTAGAATAAGCGCTAGAGTAAGGGTTAAGGTTCAGGTTAAAGTTAGGGTAAGGGTTGAGTTTAAGGATAGGATAAGGGTTAAGGTTACGGTTAGAGCTACAGGTAGTAAATAGTTAGTTGAAATGTAACTGATAGTCTGTAAAGCATCTATATACAGATGGATTATGCAAATAAAGTGTTATTTTGTTTTTTGTTTTGCATGTTCATTCCGTTTGTCATAGACTACCCTTTTCAAAGAGCCCCTTGTACCATATCTCCATGGCCTTATAGTTTTTACCCATTTGAGCGCAGCAGCACATTGCTTTTTCTTGTATGTCACTATGTGTTCTATAAATCTGTATTTGTGTGTGTATGTGTGTGTGTGATAAGGGGGGTGGGAGCAAGGTGGGAGATGGGGAGAAGAAGGCAGATGTTCTGTAGTGTAACCTTGCACCAAACCATCCTACTAAACAATAGATCCTTCCTCTGTCTCAACCTTTTATGCTCTGAAACGAGCTCACAAAAAGACTCCAACAATCTGTTAGCCTTTCAAATTTCAATGGCTCAGAATGTTGCATTTCTGGTGAAGAGGCAGAAACAGTTTGCTTAGGTTTTCATCATCCAAATCTGTCTCTGTCTTCCATTTCTTTCTCTATCTCTGTCTTCCTTTCTTATCTCTTCGTGTCAGGCTCTTTCTATCATTCTTTCTCTCTCAGGGAGGAGAGGAGACAGTCCATAGGAGTGTGGTACCAGTGCTGTCTCTGCCTAGCTGGCAGGCAGCTGTGATGATGCCTAATGCATTATTGATCCCTGTCACCCTGGACTACCTGCTGACACACGCGCGCGCGCACACACACACAACACAACACATCACACACACACACACACACACACACACACACACACACACACACACACACACACACACACACACACACACACACACACACACACACACACACACACACACACACACACACACACACACACACACACACACACACACACACACACACACACACACACACCACACACAACACACCACACCACACACACACACAGTAGAACGATGAACTGTCCTCTCCTGACATCCCTCTACAGAGATGACAGAATGCAGCAACATGTCATTACCACACAATAGGAGACGGACATCTGCAGGTTTACTGAGGTACACAGACACATCAGGGGGCCTCCCATTCAATACTATTAGGGTACTCTAAGACAAGGACTAGAAAGACCCTTATCACCAGTCTTTTCATTGCTCATTGGTGGAGTTTGTGGATTTTTACTGTTGATTCTGAGTCTTTTCTTTACGCATAACACCTGCCTTCTTCCTTTCATATCTCAATTCAACCCTCAATGTAAACCTTCTGAAATACACCAGGAGGCAAAATCCAGTCTCCTTGTACAGTATCTTATCCATGCCACAACAAACACCCAGTACAGTACGTTATATCAGGGGCTGAATCTAACTGATCACTGTTGGGGAAGCTACTCTGAAAATATAGTTTACCAAGCTACCAATTACTTCACACTGAAATAAGTTAACTTCTTCTTAATAGTTTGTTTGCTGTTTTCACTTTGGGAAAAAATCATGCCCAAATTAAACAGCATCGTACTCTGTTCTAGATCATACAATATGCATATTATTAATACTATTGGATAGAAAACACTCTGAAGTTTCTAAAACAGTTTGAATTATATCTGTGAGTAAAACAGAACTCATTTGGCAGCAAACTTCCATACAGGAAGTGAAAATTCTGAAAATGAGGCTCTGTGTCAGGGCCTGCCTATTCATCTGGCTTATATTTATGGATCTGTATGCACTTCATACGCCTTCCACTAGATGTCAACAGGCAGTAGAAGGTTGAATGGGGTGTCTAGCTTAATGTGAGRCCGAATGAGAGCTTTTGGAGTGACAGGTCCGCTCTTTTGTCAGTTTTCAACTGCGCACAGGGGAACTCCACATTGTCTTCTGAAATGCGTTACGTATACACGACGAAATGCTCCGGCTCTGATTTCATTGGATACATATGAGAAAAACATCATAAAGTAGGATTTTCAACCGAGTTTGACCAGTTTATTCGACGTTTATTGTGATTTTTGGAATTTTTCGTTCCATGCGCCAAGAGTTGATGGCATGTTCGAGCCACCTTTGTCCAAAGGTTAGTGATTAATTTTATCTCTATTTGTGGGTTTTGTGAAAGCTATCTTTACGGTGAATAAATGGCGTTGTGTGTTTGGCTATTGTGGTGAGCTAATATAAATATATATTGTGTTTTCGCTGTAAAACACTTAAGAAATCTGAAATATTGGCTGGATTCACAAGATGTTTATCTTTCATTTGCTGTACACCATGTATTTTTCATAAATGTTTTATGATGAGTATTTATGTATTTCACGTTGCTCTCTGTAATTATGCTGGCTGCTTTGGTGCTATTTGTGATGGTGGCTGCAATGTAAAACTACGATTTATACCTCATATGCACATTTTCGAACAAAACATAAATGTATTGTATAACATGATGTTATAAGACTGTCATCTGATGAAGTTGTTCAAGGTTAGTGATAAATTTTTGCTCTATTTGTGGGTTTTGTGAAAGCTAGCTATGCGGTGGAAACATGGTGAAAACATGGCGTTGTGTGTTTGGCTATTGTGGTGAGCTAATATAAATATATATTGTGTTTTCGCTGTAAAACATTTTAAAAATCGGAAATKATGGCTGGATTCACAAGATGTTTATCTTTCATTTGCTGTATTGGACTTGTGATTTCATGAAATTATATTATATGATATCCCTGTCGCGTTAGACTAGGCTATGCTAGTCAGCTTTTTTGATGAGGAGGATCCCGGATCCGGGAGGGAGACTCGTTAGTTAAGCTACACTACAGCTACCCTTAAGAAAAATATAGTTTATCTAACTTAAGTTACTTTGAAAAAGTAGTTGACTACATCCAAACTACTTTGTGAAACGTTATCATATGTAAATAAATGTCAGACTCCAAATTGCAAGGAAATAACACTTTGGTGATGTTAACAGAATGTGTCATTTTTAAGCCTTGAGACAATTGTGACATGGATTGTGTATGTGTGCCATTCAGAGGGTGAGCGTTGCCCGCTCACCCTCTGAATGGCACACATACACAATCCATGTCACAATTGTCTCAAGGCTTAAAAATGACACATTCTGTTAACATCACCAAAGTGTTATTTCCTTGCAATTTGGAGTCTGACAAAATATTTATTACATCAAATCAAATCAAATTGTATTGGTCACATGCATGTGTTTAGCAGATGTTATTGCGGATGTAGCGAAATGCTTGTGTTTCTAGCTCTGACAGCGCAGTAATAAGTAATATCAATAAGTAATAACAAGTAATATCTAACAATTTCCCAATATATGCCCAATACACAAAAATCTAAGTAAGGAATGGAATTAAGATTAATAGACTAAGATACAGTAGAATAGTATAGAATACAATGTGTGTATATAAATATATATGAGATTTGTAATGCAAGATATGTAAACATTATTAAAGTGACTAGTGTTCCATTTATTCAAGAAATTTGAATATTTCATACGGAAAGATTTATGTTCAATAGGAAAGCAAAATTAGCAGGTGCGCATCCTCTTCGCCATGCACGCGCAGACTGATTTCCAACTCTGACTCCCAATACTAAAACTCAAAATTCTTCCTCGTTTGGGAAGAAACAATCCTGAAACCTTGAACAAAGACCTTTGACAGCTAGTGGACCTGGATTTGGATATGACCCTATACGTTCCAATGGAAGAGCATTGGCTCTCCCCCAAAAAATTCAGGGTAGTTTTTCTTTGGATTTTCTCCTACCATGTCACTTGTGTTATAGTCTCATACATTATTTTAACATTTCTACAAACTTCAAAGTGTTTTCTATCCAATGGTACCAATGATATGCATATCCTGGCTTCTGGGCCTGAGTAACAGGCAGTTTACTTTGGGCACGTCAGTCGGACAGGAAGTGGAGAAAAATAGACCCTAGCCTGAAGAAGTTTAAGCTTTTAACCGATATAAGACACTTGTACGTACCTACAGTACTCATATTCTGCATACGCATTCATTATATTTCTAACTCCACTGGGGAGAAGTAGGATGTTCGAGCCCTTTTTTCTCCTGTTGCCATGATGAATCATGTTATCTGAGTTCCATTGATGAGGGCTTTTTATCTCCTCATGCACATGCTTTACTCATATTAATTTGGGGACAGGTCGAAAAGCATTAAACATTCATGGCAATTTAGCTAGCTAACCTGCTGTTGCTTGCTAATTTGTCCTGGGATATAAACATTGGGGTCTTATTTTACCGGAAATGCACAAGGTCCTCTACTCCGAAAATTAACCCACAGATAAAAGTTTGTTTCTAGTACTCTCTCCTCCTTAAGGCTTCTTCTTCTTTGGCCTTTATATGGAGGTTGGCAACCAACTTTAAGGTGCATTATCACAACCGACTGGACTGGAGTGTGGACCTCAGTTCATCTTTCAATCACCCACATGGGTATATGCTCCTAAAAACCGATGAGGAGATGGCACGTGGGTATATGGTCCTAAAAACCAATGAGGCGATGGGAGAGGCAGGACTTGCAGCGCGTTGAGTGTCACAAATAGAACCAAGTTCTGTTTTAGCGCCTGGCTACGCAGAAGCTCATTGACGTGCACAAGCAGTGTGGGTGCAATGATTGAATAACATGTATGTATACATTTATTTTGCAACAAGTGCTGTCTGGTCAGCATGTTAGACACTCGACCCTCCGTGGAATGAGTTTGAAACGCGATCTAAAGCATCTAAACTGGAACAACTATTTTAGAACAGATTGGATTAGTTTAGGAAAATGTATGTTATTTATGTTCTTTTTTTGAGTAGGCCTAGCATAAGATTAATGAATTAATAAATGTACATGCAGAATATAGATTGAAACAAAAATTCTTTTTAAATAGACCTTCAATAGAGAGTGCTGGGAAATATGATAATGATGGCCGTGGTTTTGGTTTACCACTGGTTATAAACACAATGACTATGGTTATTTTACACCAATATTTTACACCAACACCTATGAGTGTTAATTTTACACTTGGAGAGTTAATATAACAACTGAATCAACACTAGAATTGTCACACTGAAAAATAAACACTAGGTAACATTGGCCAATTTGCTGTGTGAGACAGAATCACTGCTTGTTCCTTGTTCTGCTATAGCTAGACATCCAGGCTCCAGTGTAGCAGTGTTCACGTCTCGCTGAGTCCAAAAGGCTGCTCTTATAAAGAAAAAAGGCTGTCTGAAAGTAATGAAATGAAAAAAAGGAGTGCGTGAAAAGTAATGCCACTTTATTTCTCTCACACAGGATGATGTAACCATATGCATATCCTGCATCTTTGCAATATCCTGCATAACTGCATATTTTAAACATCCTCTGACTGGTGTCTTGGTACTTGTTGTCACGTCTCTCTCTCTTTCTCTTTCTCCCTCTTCAGTGGGCTCGGAGCAGATAAAGGCCTCTCTGTTCCGGAGACAAAGGAAGCTCTTTCTGAAGGAAGAATGCTGAGTTTCCGGTGTGAGCTGCCTGGTCGTGTTGGAGGTTAGAGGAAGGGCAGACGGCTGGGCATGAATACGAGATGCACTGAGGGGGGGGGGGGTCGGTGAGTGTGCGTGTGTGTCTGTGTGTGTATGTCTATGCGCGTGCGTGCGTATGTATGTATGTATGTATGTATGTATGTATGTATGTATGTATGTATGTATGTATGTATGTATGTATGTATGTATGTATGTATGTATGTATGTGTGTGTGTGTGTGTGTGTGTGTGTGCGCAGAGGGCCATCCAGGGTGTGCGGTTAAAGGGGGTACAGAGTTTGTCTTAGCCTGGCAGGAACCAGCCAGCACCACAACTGCACCCCTCTTCCACAATGAACCAGAGAGAGAGAAAGAGGACACACTGAACCCTGTGTGTGGTTTAAACTGAGGGCACCGTTTAGATAACTCTAAACTACAGTAAAGGACATATTGGGACAAGCCCTTTCTTAGATAACTATTGGGCACAGTAGGACACACATTGGGATGCACTGCCATACTGGGACAACAGTGTCAAGAGTTAGCAGATTGGGACAAGGCTCCACTTAGATAACAGTAAGGACACATTGGGACAAACTGGCATACTAGGACATAGTGCAACTGAGTTAGTAGCAAAGCCTGTGAGTGTATCCCTTATTCATCTATGGGAAAACAACGTCTTGGAGATGTTATTGTTTTCCCATTAGATGAATAAGGGATAAACTCACAGGCCGTATAAGGCCTTATGTTGAGGGCCTAGTTTTATGCTGATGCAGTGGCCTGAAACCAATGGTTAACATGCCACATCAGGCCTGCATATCACATTTAGTATCTTGCAAAGTGATATGTAATCCAGCCAGAGTTGGTAATCCAGCCAGAGTGAAGACATCCAACATTTGGAATAACTGCCAGGGTTGGGAGTACTAAAATATGAGACTACCTGGAACAACCATTTCAGTAACAGCTACAATTAGTCCAAGTAACATATTGGATGAGTTGAGAAAAATGTATGTTATTTATATTTGAGTAACATTAATCAATCAATATACATGCAAAACACTGGTTATTAACACCAACACTAGGGTTTTTACACCAATAAGTGTTTATTTAACACTTGAACCAACACTAGAAATGTTACTATGAAAAATAAACACTAGGTAAACACTGGCCAATTTGTTGTGTAGGAACCTTAATACTGGTACAAGTCAATGTGAAAACAATCTCTCCGGGACATGCTGTAAGGACCTCTTAATACTGCAATAGTTCTTGGAAAACAGACAAAGGTCAGAGCCATTACAGCTGAAGCACTTCACATTGTTAATAACACGAATCAACAACATTGGTACATTTGCTCTATTTGATCGAAAAAAATGTACTGTTTATCAAAGATGCATGATAATAAATGGTGGTTGTGTGTGTGTGTGTGTGTGTGTGTGTGTGTGTGTGTGTGTGTGTGTGTTTGTGTTCATGTGCATGCCCCTGTGTTTGTATGTGTGTGTTCATGCCCATGTGTGTGTCAGTGGTGTACTGTACTGTGTGAGAGACATAAACAAAACAGAGTGGGTGGGTGTGTCTAGACTGTTGAGTACAGTACAGTATGTTGTTGAACTGAGCAGCCATCCAGCCAGTCAGGGTATGACTGACATCAGTGTGTTACACTCAGTAGCTTAGTGTTAACAGGGAGGCAGCAGTGTGCTGTGTTTATGTTTCTGTGCGTTTCTGTACGTGTTACTGTGTGTGCTTGTAGGATTGTGTGTGAACTTGTAGGGCAGGACACAGTGTTCCCTGTGGTGCGTGGCTGATTACCTGAGGTCCAGGGGACCGTCACAAGAGGATAACACTGTTCTGCTAACCAGGCCAGACTGTACTGCACTGTACACACAGTCCTGTCACAAATCACCATCATGATGAGAGATTTAGGGACAGACTGAGCCTAGGCGTGTGTGTGTGTGTGTGTGTTTGTGTGTGACGTTTGTGTGTGTGTGTGATGGGGGTGGGGGCTGTGAATTTCTGGGACCTACTGAGCCTAGGTATGTGTGTTTGTGTCAGCCCCTGCTGAGATTGTACTTTAGTAGCCTTACTGTATAACACCTTTCAACATGTATAGCGAAGAGTAATACATACCTTACCTCTCCTGACGAGTTACATGTACCACTTTGATTGTTAAAGTTATATTAGGCCACAACTATACTACAGGTTACATAGTGTTATAGGAACATGGTTGGAAAGCGCTGCTCTAGGCTACATTCACTACATTACTCTCCTGCTCAGTTCACAATCCATTTCATATGCATAGCTAAGAGTAATCCAACGCGTTAGTCACATGCAGCACATTACCTCTACTTGCTGGTTACACTCCATGCACCATCTCTATCACAACGGTTACATTCAGCCACAGCTACTGTATAGAGCCCTCAAACTCAACTCTGGACCTCGAAGTCAGTGACACTCCTTTTTTTCATTGTTCCCCTCTAATCAAGGACTGATTCAGTCCTGGTACTACAGGTGGGTGCAATTTATTATTAGGTAGAACACAAAACCATCAGGCTCCGGACCTCGTAGTGTAAGACTTGAATACCCCTGGTATAGAGGTTACTGTAGGGCTAGGGTAGGGGTGTCAAACTCATACCACGGAGGGCAGACTGTCTGCGGGTTTTTGTTTTTTCCTTTCAATTAAGACCTAGACAACCAGGTGAGGGGAGTTCCTTAGTAATTAATGACCTTAATTCATCAATCAAGGAGCAAAAAAACGCAGGCACTCGGCCCTACGTGGAATGAGTTTGACACATGTGGGCTAGGGTGTTCTATTAGGCAAAAACTATATTACCCTATACTACCCAAGTCATTCAGACTATATTACCCTATACTATCCAAGTCATGCTTAGCAAGAGGCTTATTCTAACTTATTCTAGCTTACATTTACAGACAGACATTACAGTATGTTGCCTGTAAAAGAAATCTGCCAATGTTTTTATGGTCGTCTTTCAAACAGCCCAATTCTTACCACATTTATGAAGCCTTTTACATATCCCATATGCATGCTGGCACCGTGAGTGCTGTAGCGATGTACCGATGTGGGTGGGCGTCTATTTTAATAAATACACTAAATATACACCATCATAAAGAAATACAATATTCATTTGTTTGGACAGCTCCTAAGAAACATTGTAAAACTAAACTAAACTTTTCAAAAGAATAGAACAGCATATTTTCATTATCTTACTAGTCTGTGCAGGCTATAGGCTACATGGCTGTGCCATGCAAATGAAATCAATAGTCTTATTTTGTTAATTAAACAGATAAAACAAACGTACATCCTCTTGCCCTGATCACAGTCAACAAGCATTTATTTTATAGTAGGAAATAATATAATGGAATATAACAGAATAAAATATAAATAATATTTTTCCCACAACTTTATTTTCACGGAATGTGGAACCCTGTCATATAACAAAACAGAGCCTATGTCCTAATTTTAATTGCTTTAGAAACGGTAGATTCTGCTCTTTCTGATCATGTAAAGAAATGTCAAATCTGACCTGGATGAACCTCTGATTTGAGAAAAGTGGCTTTTTGATCCAGGTTGGATGCGATCACACCATCACGCGCAAGCTCTCTCTCTTTCAAACTCCCCACTAGTTATTTTGCCTGAAGATGGCCTACTGGCAATTTGCAAATTAAGTTAGAAACGTATGCATTTTAACCCGTAATTTATAAGCCAAATATAAGGGCATGGAATTATTTACCTGTCAAATTCATGGAAAAAAGATCAAATGGCAGTGTGCATTGTCCCTAGGCTAAATGCCAAAGCATTTCTGTGGCAATAGACAAGAACAGCTCAAGGACAGAACTACACACATTTAAATGGAGAGAAGCTTTGTGATTGACTGTGAAGCTTTGTGATTGACAAAGTTTGATGTCAAGTTTGATATCAGACAGCAATAGAATGTCCATGATTTAATGTGTGCCAATGCTGCCTCAGCGTTACGAATTCATTTATACTAAGCCGTAGGCAGAATCTTGCTGCAATAATGACTCGGGCGGTTGATGGAAATAAAAGTTTAGGCTTCGATATTGCAACACCTTTCAGATATTCACTACCGTTCAAAAGTTGCAGGGTCACTTAGAAATGTCCTTGTTTTTAAAAGAAAAGCACCTTTTTCGTCCATTAAAATAACATCAAGTTGATCAGAAATACAGTGTAGACATTGTTAATGTTGTAAATGACTATTGTAGCTGGAAACGGCAGATTTTTTTATTTTCCTTCAAAAACAAGGACATTTCTAAGTGACCCAAACTTTTGAACGGTAGTGTAAAGAAAAGGCGGGAAAAAGTTGGTGGGGTATTACTGTTAAGAATGAGTGGCGAAAGCTTAGCTGGTGATGGCTAGAGGGTAGAGATAGGTGGTGGCTATGAAGGGATAATGTGCGAAAAAAACACACCACTGCTTCAAGCTAATTATCTTGTGGTGTGAGCAATACTCCACATACAACCCCCTCTCCATACACGGTCATATTCGCGCACACTCCCTCATAGCTACCTTTTTCCGCTAGGCCACTGAACCAGCCCCCCGCACAGCCGACTTCACATGTTCACATCATATGTTCATGTTACACAATCTTTCATCTTTTCGACCTAGCCTCACTACTAGCCTATCCTCCCCAATGAAAGTGCCACCAACCTCCTGTGTTGTACAGGGTTGGCTGTGTACAATTTGCTTTGTTGTCAGCATCAGCAAATTTATGAGCAGGCCCCAGACACAGGTCAATTGCTGGAGAAGAGAGGAGGAAGCCAGCGCCCGGATGCTGAGGTCCGGAGAGATCTGTCACTTTCTGTTTGTCTTTCTGTCTGTCTGTCTGTCTGGCTGGCTGTCTGACGGTTGACCAATTCTGTCTGTCTGTCTGTTTGTCTGACTCACAGCCCTCTTAGATCCACCCTCATCATTTCTCATATCATAAACCTAATTAGGTCCTTGAACACACATGCAGACTAAACACAAACACACACTCTCTCAACCACACAGATATTGCAAATCAATGAAACAGAACATCCCAGAGAGAATACGGATTACAACAAGTGATGCAATCTTTATGTTGAGAAACCCTTTACTGTAAGGAAAAATTGTGTGTGCGTGTGTGTGTGTATGTTGCATGTTCCTTGCAGCATCTCTCTGCTTTTTGTGTTCCTTGACACTACAGCTCAAATGTATACACTATAAAAATGTGCTGTCATTTTTTTCAGCAAATTACTGGCAGCACAGTAGCCAGTAAATTATTGTAGATTTACAGAACCTTTAACGTAACACAAATGTACAGAATATTACTGGAACACCTGACTACAGTAACATGCAGCATTCCTCAAATGTATAGAATATGACTGGAAGCAAAGTGGTTACAGTACTTTCAATACCTATTTTGTCATTTTTATTTTACTGGCCTGAACTACAATTCATGTAGCCTATTTTGTTAATTATAATACAGCTATTTTGTATTTTCTAATACAAATGTATACTCACAAGTAGACCACTTGACTACAACATTCTCAATAATGGTAACATGACTGTGGTATCTTCTTGTTTACTAGTTTAATAAACTGACTATAACTGTCTGCTAAATTACCAAAATGTTAAAGGGGAATTTCACCCTGGCTCTGCCACGGCAAATAGTCATTATTATATCAATAACATTACATTTTTGTCATAAACATTCAAATTATCCAAACCACAAGCTAGAACAAGCACTTTTTCATTTCACTGGTAGAATCGGGAAGTTTCGACTGCGTATTCATCTGCTCATAGTGAACCACAAAGTCCATTATTCACAGCGAACGCTGTCACGTCCTGACCATAGTTCTTATGTGTTTTGCTTGTTTTAGTGTTGGTCAGGACGTGAGCTGGGTGGGCATTCTATGTTGTGTGTCTAGTTTGTCTGTTTCTGTGTTCGGCCTAATATGGTTCTCAATCAGAGGCAGCTGTCAATCGTTGTCCCTGATTGAGAATCATATATAGGTGGCTTGTTTTGTGTTGGGGATTTGTGGGTGGTTGTTTCCTGTCTCTGTGTTTTCTCTGCACCAGCTAGGACTCTATCGGTTTGCCACTTTTTGTTATTTTGTATTTGTAAGTGTTCTCTGTTTATTGTTTAATTAAACATGTTGAGCACTGGCTACACTGCGTGTTGGTCCGATCCCTGCTACACCTCCTCTTCTCTTGAAGAGAGGGAAGGCTGCCGTTACAAACGCAGACATCACCCCGCTAGGTCGATGGGGCATGCCCACAAACTTGGTTCATGGCATTGTTTACTTTTGAACAACCAACACACAGTAATCTCAGAACTTCTCTAGGCAATTCTTTTTTACGTTTGTTTTTCATTTTTTTTATTTTTTTTTATTCTATTAATGACTGTATGTTTGTTTACTCCATGTGTAACTCTGTGTTGTTGTTTGTGATGCTTTGCTTTATCTTGGCCAGGTCGCAGTTGTAAATAAGAACTTGTTCTCAACTAGCCTATCTGGTTAAATAAAGGTGATCAAATTTTAAAAATCAGCCCTATGTAGTGTTCTGTATGTCTGTGCTAATTACAAACAAGCGTGAAAATGTGTTATCTTTTACCGTTCTACCTACCAGAGATTTACCCAGATGCTGCCAGTAGTTTGCGGCTACCAAGAATGATGCTTACAGTGACCAAAGATTTTCAGGCTGAACGGATGGGGAATCCATTTAGATGACAGCTGAGAAGTGATGCGATGCCATCTTTTTCTCCCTTCACAGAAAATTATTCTTACTATTTATTCTAGAGGTAACACAACGTTAGCTGGACTAGGTATGTTAGCTAATGTTACGGTCCTGTATTGAACTCTGAAAGCCATCAGCTAAATCATATAGCTAGCTATCTTTTGGATACACACTGCCAATCAATTTCACATATGCCATGGTCACTGCTAGACTGGTAAACTACCTTCAGCAGAGTCAACATGTTTGTCTATTTGATCTATCTTTGACTAACTTTAGCTAACGTAAGCTAGCTGACTTTAGCAAAATGAGTAACTCAATCTGGTAGCCATTTATTCCACCCTTGTCTGGAAAACACTCTGTTACTAAATATAGGATTGTCAATATAGCTATCTCACTCTTGGTGTGTTGGTAGTATTGATGCATGTGTATAAATTGTCTATGGTTAGTTAGTTGGTTCTACAGCTGTCTAGCAGCCTTACTGGCAATTTAGTGATGCTAACTAGCTAACAGCAAGCTGACAATATTAAAATGTCAATGTGAGGTGTGCTAAGCTAGCCAGTCTAATAGAGATCAATACAATGAGTGGGGTGGTTAAATGGAGCGTTGTGTGTTTTATTGTAAATGTAACATAACAAAACAAAACAAACTATGCAAGAGATTTTGTTGTAGGCAGAACACGTCTGAGAAGGATTCTACTGTGCACTGAGTAGGATTCTACTGTGCACGACTCAGCCTGTACTCTACACAGACCAGTGCAGCATAAACAATCAGAGCTGTAGTATGCCTATATGCAAATAGACCATTGTCATATATGGATCTGTGCCATTTAACTGCTCTGGGTTGACTGCTGTGGGCATGAGTAGATGTGCTTGTTTTGAGATCAAAGCAGAGCTGCATGTAGCCTCGTGTGCACATTTTGTTCATATCCTTTGCTAGTTAGTGAGTTTTAGCCCAGTTATACAGTATATACTTTGTAGTCAGCAATGAGGGAGTGATTGCTTCCTACAAGAGCACAAAACGTGTACATTTTGTATTTATTAAGGATCCCCATTAGCTGCTGCCAAGGCGGCAGCTAATCTTCCTGGGGTCCAGCAACATTAAGGCAGTTTATATACAGTTTAAATATTAAATGACATAACATTTCATAACACTTTACCCAATACATTTAGTGTGTTTCCTCAGGCCACTACTGCACTATCATATATTTATAACACAACATCCATGTGTATGTGTGTGTAGAGCGCATGTCTTATCATGCATATGTTTGTCTGTGCCTGTGCCTTTGTCTGTGCTCTTCACAGTCCCCGCTGTTCCATAAGGTGTTTTTTTATCTGTTTGTTAAATCTGATTCTACTGCTTGCATCAGTTACCTGATATGGAATAGAGTTCCATGTAGCCATGGCTCTATGTACTGTAGTACTGTGCGCCTCCCATAGTCTGTTCTTGACTTGGGAATTGTGAAGAGACCTTTGGTGGCATGTCTTTTGGGGTATGCATGGGGTCCAAGCTGTGTGCTAGTAGTTTAAACAGACACCTCGGTGCATTCAACCTATCAACACTTCAATGTGTTCTCCACTTTGAGCCATGAGAGATGTACAACTACCTCATCCCCATATTGTTTTTTAGTTTTTTTCTCTTTTGCTCTTTTAAAATGTTATGGGATGAATTTTCTCTGTTGTTTTTGATGGTAGGCCACACTGGTAAGCCTACATTATGATCAAATAACCACAGTAGCCTACTTGGCCACTGTGAAAACTTAAAGCAGCTACAGCGTTCATAGTAAAGCACGCTGGAAGTTGCAGAATTTTCACAACATTCAAGTTTTTTGCGCTCAGCAGACATGAAAGGCTCAGTGCCGAAATGTTTTTGAGAGAACATTGGTTGTTCAGGTCTACGAGCCCTACACAACTTATCTTATCACGCAGACAGGTCAAGGTCATTCGCCACAAGCACTCTGCTTCCCCAGCCCACCATGCCAAACACCATTGCCAGTGTACCGAAGCCAGGTAAATATTGATATTTTTTATCAGTCCTCAAAATGTATTTATATAAGCTGTACAGGGCTTTGCAGCATCAAACAGATGTTCAAATATATCCAAATAATGTTTATTAGTCCAAATCTAAAATACAGGGGAGTGTAAATTATTTAACGCTAACTCAAAAAGAGAACTGGGTATTCAACAAGAATGTTATGGTAAAAGTAACATACACAACTATACAGCATGAACAGTGCAGTACAGTTCAGTATGTCTCAGGTGTACTAAAGTGCTGAAAACTATAGCTACAGATTGCTACAACAGATACTGGGATTTACAGGACCAAACCGTACAAATGTACTTCGGTAGGTAGGCAGACAGTATCTAGCAACAGCCATGTCTAACAGGCATGTTTTTCAAATATTTTTACAGTAATTCCAGTTTATCAGTTTTAGAGATTTACAATAGTTGTATTATTGTTTTTCCTCACTGTCAGCTAGTACACCTAGCTAGCTTGATGGATAGCCAATAATTGTTATTTACATCTGTTTGGAATCCTATCTTGCGTCATGTAATTTTTAAATGCAGTCACGGTCATAATCATAACCAATGCCAACCCTCGTCAATTATGTTAGATAGCTGGTTAGTAAAACTATTTACAGTTGCTGATGTTACTTGCTAAAAAGTTACAAACGGGAGGCCAGGTGCATGGTAACAATTTAGCAGGTGCCACGCTAACTAAGTAGCCAACGCCAGTCATGTGCTAACGTTTGCTGGTAAACCTAGCTTTAGGTGGCTTGTTGTAACGTTATAACTTGCATGTCTACTACATGTCTACTACTAAAAATAGAAGAGTTTTTCCAACGAGATTCAATAGATCTCTGATTGTAAAACCTCTTCTATTTTTATTTACCTGTAGATGTTAGCTAACGTAGCTAGACTAGCTAGCTAGCTAGCTACCTGCCTACCTAAAATAAGTTAGCAAACAGAAAAATGCACCCACACAAGGTTTTTGGCACTCCAAAATTACAGTATGGTACTGTTTTCTGTGTGGGTGGTACTGAATTAGTGTAAATTACTGGCAACATAGTAAACAGCAAATTACTGTAGATTTACAGGTAAAGGTTTTCAGAATCCAAAATTACAGTATGGTACTGTATTATGTAGGATGTTATTGAACTATAGAAAATGACTGGAAGCACAGTAGCCAGAAAATTACTGTAGATTTACTGGTAAAGATATTTAGATTCCAAAATTATAGCATGGTACTGAATTGGAGTACATTTCGGTGTTACTCATGGTTCCATTTTAGGACCACTATTGTTTTCACTATATATTTTACCTCCTGGTGAGGTCCTTCTGAAACATAATGTTAACTTCCACTACTATTTGGACGACACACAGCTGTACATTTTGATGAAACATGGTGAAGCCCCGAAGTTGCCCTCCCTGGAAGCTTCAGATATGTTTCAGATATATGTGTTTCAGATATAAGGAAATGGATGGCGGCAAATGTTCTACTTTTAAACTCAGACAAAACAGAGATGCTAGTTCTAGGTCCCAAGAAACAAAGAGATCTTCTGTTAAATCTGACAATTAATCTTGATGGTTGTACAGTTGTCTCAAATAAAACTGTGAAGGACCTCAGCATTACTCTGGACCCTGATCTCTCTTTTGACGAACATATCAAGACTGTTTCAAGGACAGCTTTTTTCCATTTACGTAACATTGCAAAAATCTGAAGTTTTCTGTCCAAAAATTATGCAAAAAAATTCATCCATGCTTTTGTTACTTCACATCAAATCAAATGTATTTATATAGCCCTTCTTACATCAGCTGATATCTCAAAGTGCTGTACAGAAACCCAGCCTAAAACCCCAAACAGCAAGCAATGCAGGTGTAGAAGCACGGTGGCTCGGAAAAACTCCCTAGAAAGGCCAAAACCTAGGAAGAAACCTAGAGAGGAACCAGGGTATGAGGGGTGGCCAGTCCTCTTCTGGCTGTGCCGGGTGGAGATTATAACAGAACATAGCCAAGATGTTCAAATGTTCATAAATGACCAGCATGGTCAAATAATAAGAGGTGCAAGTTTTTTATTTTTTCCCTAGCACTACACAGCTGATTCAAATAATCAACTAATCATCAAGCTTTGATCATTTAAATCAGCAGTGTAGTGTTAGGGCAAAAACCAAAACGTGCACCAATTGGGGTCCCAAGGACCAGGTTTGGGAAATGCTGAATTAAGGTCACTGACTAGTAAAGAACTCACCTCACCTGGTTGTCGATGTCTAAAATGAAATAAAAAACAAAAAAACAGTTAGATAGTCTAATATCTTAGTCTTCTTAACCCAGCAGTCATTCTGAATGCAGGTTTTGGGTGAATACAAATTACAAATATTAGATATTCCCACTCTGGTTGGAATCCAATAGGAATTACACATTACTTTACAGGCAAGCATTATGTGACTTGCAGGCATGATGTTGCAAATAAACCATTAGTTTCAGGCCACTGTATTAGGGTAAAACTATGGCCTCAAAAAAGGCCTTTTGAAATGTGTTGTCAAATAATTTAATTGAATGATAACATATTCGCTTAGGTCTCACTTCATGAATGCCACAGGATTGAAAATGGATGAATGCAACAACCATGTCTCTGTCACTAACAAATACAGTCTTGGGTGGTAGCTCTACAATTCACTGGAAAAGCAAGGCACTCTAGGAAATATGTAAATAAGGCTTTACACTAAGCCGTGTGTTAATTTAATACTGAAAAGTGTGGAGCCATATAGACACTGTGTTAAATGTAAGACTCTCAGTGTTGATTTAACACTGGAGAGTTTGCTGAGCACCCAAACGTCTTGTCTGCTTGAGAAATAAGACTTGCCATCCATTACACACAGACACAGACAGACACAGGCACAGACACACATTGACAGACACAGAAGTGTGCGTGCGCACGTACACATACACAATCCTTTCTACAGGGCAGAGTCTTTCCCTGCATGTCTATTTACAGTCCCAAACTGAGGTCATAGAAAATATGAGGTGCAAACTGAACACTGTATCATTACAGTAAGCTCCTGCTTGATGGCATTTTGTTGTGATGCTTAACAGAAGCATGGCCTACGACTTGTCAACCCACCACAGTAGAGTCAGTGTTCAACTTTCAACCAATTGCTGAACCATTTTGCAAGCCACTGCATTTTTTTATGATGCTTAACATTAGTCTAGACGAGGACTTGTCACCCTCTACGGTAACTTTCCACCAATTTCTGGACCCTTAGCTTTGAGCTCTTGAAAAGAGCTACAGTGTATATAAATCCAACGATTGTTAACTATCATTATGCTGTACTTATAGGACACGGAGGAACAAAAAGTTGAACATGTCAACCACTACAGTAAAGTAAGTGTTGAACTTTTAACCCATGACTTGACCCTCAACTTCAGAACACAAGTACAGGAAAGTGTTGAACATTCAACTGATCGCTTTATTCTGACCGCCACCCTGAGTACAACCGCTTTGTGCGTCTTGTCATTATCCCTTCTTTCTCTCAGTTCTCTTTCTCTCCTTCCTGTCATTCACACCTTAGGAACCCCTGGTGTTGTGTTGACTATCTACAGTAGGACCTTTGATCTACAGTAGTCCAGCACATTGTGGCCTGTGCCGCCGCAGCTGACCCTACGCTCTGATTGTTTACGTAAAGAAAGCCTGAACTCTGGCACACAGAGCAGGCTATCATGGCAGGGCAGCTGTAATATACACACACACGCACACCAATATATTCTACATTAAATACAGTATTAGTCTTATATTAGGCTGCCTATTGCTATTATGTCTTTCATGGTTTTCCATAAGTTGGACAGAATATTGTCTCTGGGTAATCAATACAGTAATAGTTGATTGGCTCTTTACTTATCTTTGTAAGCATTGCAATACTTACCATTTTGAGTCAATTACAGCATTGAAGTCTTTATGACTTGCTCATATTCCATGACTTTCACAAGCGTTGTAAAGAAAGATGTAAAGGCTTCTTACCAGTAATTGATTTACAGTGGTGAGTAAGCTAAATATTTCCTTTTGAAAGATTTTAAGATATCAGCTGTCACACACTTTTTTCTCTCTTTCTCTCGTGCCAACACACATATACACACATAAACACACACACTCTCTCAGTGGCATCTTAGCTGGTTCCCCAGGATGTGATTGTCAGTCCACAAGTACAGTAATGGCGGCCTATCCTAGCTGTGTGTGACATGTGACCCTCTTAACCCTCATGTGGCGGAGGAACAAACGTTTGCCACCCTTTACAGGGAGGAACCACAATCTGGAAGCCATTTTCCCTGATGGACCAGACCAGCTGGGCCCAGCCTTTCATGTCCTGGTGGCCAGGGGAGGAATGCTGAGGTCTGGGTACAGCGTGGACCGTGAGCTGGGTAATTACAGAGTAGTGGGGGATAGACTGTAACTCAGGAGAGAGGAGGAGAGGAGAGAGGGAGGAGAGCAGGAAGGCGGTGGCTTTGAGTTGGGGTTAGAGGAGATCATCTGTATTACACGGAAGGTGGGTAGTAGAGGAGTACACACATGTACTGTACACATGTTCACACACACACCAGAAGACTCACATACACACCGACAGCAGGAGACATACACTGGAGATTATCATACACACACGCACAAAGCTTCACACACACACACACACACACCAAACACACCCACACACACACACACACACACACACACACACACACACACACACACACACACACACACACACACACACACACACACACACACACACACACACACACACACACACACACACACACACACACACACACACACACACACACACACACACAAAAACCTGGGAAAGATAAACACCTGTTACTAAGATGTCAACAAGGCCAGCACAATTGTTCAAGAGAAGAGAAGAGGAGGAGAGTAGCTCTTAGCCAAACGGGCAACAATAAAAGTTCAATGTTGAAACCGACAAGCTTTAAATCACCACACAGCAAATTCTTTAGTGTAAAATCAACACTGACAGTGTTAAATGCAACGCTGTTCCTGTGTCTACATGGGTCCACTCTTTTCAGTGTTAAATTAACATGCTGCTTATTTGCATATTTCCCAGAGTGCCTTTTGAGTGGATTGTAGCATTACCACCCATATGACTGTATTTGTTAATGACAGGAACATGGTTGTTGCATTCATCTATTTTTAAACCTGTGGCCTCCATCAAATGTGATTCTAAGCGAATATGTTATCATTCAAATAAAGCTCTTAAACACAATTAAATATTATATTTTGATGGCCTAGTTTTACCCTGATACAGTGACATGAAACGTATGGGTTTCAGGCCTGCAAGTCACATTATAACGGCTTGCAAAGTGATGTGTTACTTCTATTGTAATCCAGCCGGAGTGGGGTTATCCAACATTTGGAACACTTATTCACCCGCAACCTGCATTCAGAATGACTGCTGGGTTGGGAAGATTAAGACGACAAACGTTGGGACTTGCAGGGACAGCACAAGGCTTTGTGCACGGTTTCCGATTTGAGGTTTGGCAAGGGACAAGGGGGAATTGTAATTCAGGTTCTTGTCGCCCTCACCTTGACTTCAATTAAAACAAACATTATTTGGTTTAAAATATGTAGACTAAGCTATTCGACTACCTAAAGCATCTAAATTGGAACAACCAATTCAGTAATGGGTGCAATAACTCCAAGTACAAGATTAGGATTAGTTTGGATTAGTTTAGAAAAATTTGTTATTTATATTTGAGTAGCATAAGATTAAGTAATCCGTCAATGTACATGCAACAACATAGCTATTGAAGCAAACAATTTAAAAAGTCAAGCTGCAACAGAGCATTCTGGGAAATATGATATGAATAGGCGTGCTTTTGGTTTAACACTGGTTATTATCACCAAAACTGGTGTTTTTTTACACCAATGAGTGTTAATTTAACACTTACAGATTTCATTTAACTCCTGAATCAACACTAGAAGTGTTACACTGAAAATCAACACTAGCTAACACTGGCCAATTTGCTGTGCACCATCTCCTGTTAGATTCTATTCATAAAGAATTTAACATTATGATCAAAGAGAGCCTGATGGGACTTCTATGACACAAAGAACAAAACTGTTACGCAAAAGATTGATTTGTGGCATCTTTGAGTTCTAGTGGGCAGGTTTAGACGATTCATCACGAGCATCTGATTACATTTAATATCACAAACATGAAGTCATACGACAAAGAACGATAGAGATCTGTGGCCATTTAGAAACCGGATTTACCGTGGCAAATTTCAATGATTCATACACATGTGTGATTGCGTACAATTTCACAAAACACAGCGTAACATGAGCATGCTACTCTTAACAATGGACTTCACTGTTGTCTTTCTGCTGAAAGGGAGGTGAGAGCAGGTGACTGCCGTAACCCATACATAAGTGATCTCTTTCTTTCTCTCTCTCTAAATCTCTCTTGCACTCTCTCGCCATATCACTGACATCTACTGCTTTTCAATCTACACCAACACAACTATGTCTACTAATCATGGTTTATCAGCCCAGTTACCCTAAATATAGCTCCCTCTGCAACACACACACAGAGAGAAAACAGCGAGGAATAACTATGGAATTAATAGTAAACAGCACGTGTGAGTGTGCGTGTGTGTGTGTGTGTGTGTGTGTGTGTCAAGGTTATTATAGTAAATGGAAATGAAAACTAATCATGAAAAATGATTTACTCATAAACAAAATGTACTGAAAGTTAGAAAATATCTTCATTGACACGGTCAAAACTAACTAAAGTCCATCACAAATGATGTTTGGTTTTAGATTTCTGGGCAAAAATCGAATATGGTTTACAAGCTGCATGCTACTAAATCTGTCTGGTAAATGTTGTCAGGAGATGGCAATTTTCAAAAAGGCCTAGCTTGTCTATCACTAGCGATCACTGGCTAACTGGGAAAAGCTAGCTAACTTGATTCTTCTTACATCTACTACTAAAGTTAGAAATCATTGGATTGGTGTAAACATGGGATAAAGAGTTTTCTTCTACCATATTTTTTGTGCTATTACTTTCAAATCCAAGTCACTTTGAGAATTACTTTATACTTTAAAACGAACTTAACCATAGCACTCGAGAACCTTAGGCCATACAGCCATAGGGTTCTCATTTGAACAGTTGACTACAGTGGGACCAACAGGTACAACACTGTGTCTAAACCTTAATAATCACAGCGTGCAATACAGTTGAAAGATTTACTTTCCCACAGAGGTGTTTTGCATTTCACTTCCTGAGCTAATGGAAACTCGGGAGGGAACATAACAGTTGGCTTGAAGCTGTGTTACACAAAAATCCTCAGTAAGTGTTTGTAAAATAACTTTACAAATACAAGGATGAGCTGGCCAATCAGTGGTCTAGAAGAGGATGAGCTGGCAAATCCGCAGTCTGCTCGCGTTAATATTTTCAACAACTGGTATACGCCCACACCATTCTGTTGTTGGGGTACACCCACACCATTCAAAAACAGAATACTTAATTACCATTTTGGAAGGAAAACTATTTCACTCATATCGTAAGTAATTATAGATCATATTTCATAGACACATTGGGCCAATGCCTTGGGGGCCAATGTGGGGCTAATGAACAAATGGCACATCGGCCCAATGTGGGAGGCTTTACGTGGGGCCAATATTTTCAGCCAGGTCGTTTAAGATTGAAGTCAAACCTTAACCCTTACCTTAATGAGTGCCTAAACATTATGTTGTAACCCTATCCCAATCCTTAACCCTTAGCTTAATGAGTGCCTAAACTTGGAACAATACAGAGCAGCAGGAGCAACAAAAACAGTTCAAAATTTTACGTCTGGAGCAACTTCGAAATGTGCCGTTTGGAGAACGTGGATGACGTTTGGAGAACGCAGATGAATTCTGCAGTGAGACTTTGAGAGCTTGTTAATATTTTAGCCTGCATTGGGACCACATCGTGCCAATATGGACATGTTTGCTGAAGTTTACTGGATTACTACTCTAAGGCATCTGCTGGCAGACTGTAGTGGAATGGGGATCAGTAATACGTGTGTGTGTGTGTGTGTGTGTGTGTGGTGTGTGTGTGTGTGTGTGTGTGTGTGTGTGTGTGTTGTGTGTTGTGTGTGTGTGTGTTGTGGTGTGTTGTGTGGTGTGTGGTGTGTGGTGTGTGTGTGTGTGTGTGTGTGTGTGCGCGTGTTGTGCGTGCATGTTGGACAACCGTTGTGCTTGCATGCGTTATTTGTGTGCATTTACTGTATGGTGGTGTGGTGCGCAATTGTGCAGGTCTTGGCATGGATTTGAGCTCTGTTTTGGTGGGCATGTATCGTGTGTGAAGTACTCCACCATGTGTACATGTATAAAATGTAGCTTAGGTGGAATATAGCCTTGTGTTTCTGTGTCAGCCCATGTAGAAAGTACAGGGTGCTGCTGACAGAGTGAGTAGATAGTGTAGAGTGTTGATAAACACCCCGTTTCACACGGGTATTTGAGCCGAGCAAGAGCCAGAGCAGAGAGACGCTTCATCCCAATGGAAAATCTGGTTGGCATGTGATGGGAGGGGGCGATCGAAATGCCAACCACACCGACTCACACAGGACATGGAGGCGAGCAAAGGCAAAGGCAAATGCCTCAGCATGAACACATCACATACCCATTTGAATCTGTGACCTGAGGGAGTCGTAGGGGGGCAAGGGGGAAGACGGATGCACGACTATTGGCTCTCAACATTTAATCAATCTGAGGAGGGTGAGAGGGCTACAAGCCTTTCACTCCTAACTGAGCGAATAGGGGGGTGGGACCTAGACCAATGTAACTGAGGCGACGTGACCAGGTGGAGGATGTGCATTTTGACAAGCAATGCAGATGGCTTGTTCTCTTTCAATCATGCATGTGTGTATGTGGGTGTTGTGTGTGTGTGCGTGTGGTGTGTGGTCTCATTAACCAGTGGGCTTGAATAACTTGGCTTTTCAGGTGAATAAGCGTGTAGGGATTATTAATAACTCTGTAATCATTGATTCTATAGGATGTGGTGCTGTCTTTGGGGATTATGATTGAAAGATGTGTGTGTGAGCAGGCGTGCCGGCTTGCATGCATTTGTGTGGCGTGGTGTGACGTGTGTTGCATAGACGTGTGTGCTGATCTGTGTGTGTGCATTCATGACATGCCATCGTTTCCTGCATGTGTGTGCGGGGTGGTTCCTAGTGTGTGTCGCTTGTTGGCCTTGAGGACCTGTCCCTGTTTTCAGAAAGGACTCATTGCGATTCAGTAAGAGCTGCCTCCTGATGCTGCTCGAGAAGGGTTTATGCAAACGCGTTAGGGGTGTTCTGATATTATGTGTAAGTTCAACCTGATGATTGGTGGTGTAGTTTTTTTCGGATTGGGGACGACGTTGTTGAAAAACTGTCGTTGTAGTT
>NC_036863.1:49625784-49632736 GCF_002910315.2 Salvelinus sp. IW2-2015 | reverse complement strand
GGGTATGGCACGAGGTCTCCAACGAAGGCCGTCAGTCCGCAGCTTCCAGCGACGGTTCACGGTCCGGGAGCTTCCTGCGACGGTCCACGGTCCGGGCTTCCTGCGACGGGTCCCACGGTCCGGAGCCTTCCACTGCGCCCGATGTCCAGGCCGGTGTCCAGTCCCGCTCCATGGCCGGAGCCTTTCCTCTGGCAACGGTGCCCAGTGGCCAGGAACGGCGTCCAGGTACCGCTCCATGGCCGGAGCCTTCTTTGTCGGTGCCTCAGTCCAGGAAGGCGTCCAGTACCCAGCTCCATGGCCGGGAGTCCGTCTTCTGTGCCGGTGCTCAGTCCAGGACACGGCGTTCCAGTGCCGCACTCGACGGGCCGGAACCTTTCCTCTGCGCGGTGCTTAGGTCCAGTGCACCAGCCGTCCAGTCCCGCTTCTAAGTGGCCGGTAGCGTTCCTCTGCGACCGTGCCCAGTCCAGGCAACGGCCTCCAGGTCCCGCTCCACTGGCTTGATCCGCGGTCTGAGCGGGTGCTACGTCCCGCCCACGCTGGAGCCACGCCACCTTGACGGCTAGTTATTGCCACCGCTAAACCCTTCCCCACATTTAGTTTCAGGTTTTGCAGTCGGAGTTTCACGCAACCTTGGGGGGGGGGGGGGGGTGGGGGTAACTGTCCACGTTCTCCCTGACCATAGAGAGCCTCTGGGTTCTCTATGGTGTTTTAGTGAAGGGCGTGACTAGGGGTGTTTCTAGGTATTATATTTCTATAGTTTTGGTGTGTTGTATATTTGGTTCCGCCCAAGTTGGAAGGCACGCTGGTCAATCGTACCTTTCTAATGGGATCATACTTAGTGTGTGTTTCCCACTACTGCGATGTGGGATATTGTTTTTTGTAGTGCCTATTGTTTCGGCTAGTGTCTGTCACGACGTTATAATCTTTTGTTTGGTCTATTGGTAAGTTTTCACTATTGTATTACGAAATATGGAAACGTTAAACTACCGCTGCTGCTTGAATCTAATTATTCATACGACGAGTTCGTGACAGCTTGATTATCTTCCAAAACGTGTTTACGTATACATTCTAAGTATATTAACATTTTAAATTGAAACTTCCTATTCTTTTGTACTGATACAAATAGTTTGTATAGCAATTTTCACCATGCTTCCCCCATTTGTATATCACATACGATATCTGACAGATAAACTTGCTGATGGTGTTTAATAGCATTTAGGAGAGCTCTTACCTAAGCATTACAGTACATACATCAATAGTTTACCCCGTGGTCCCCAACCCGGCATGAAGGCCATGGACTTATCACTGCCAGGTGTATTCCAACTTTAACATGTTTATTCAATTATTTACTTTGTGTTATTATTGCCAATTAATATCTATTTTACATGTAAATCTATGTTACTTAAATAATCATCACGAGAAATTTTTAACAAGAAGGACAACACCACCTTGGAATCGCACTCAATTAAAACTAATTGCATATTCTTTCGGGGTTATTGGAATTTTAACTTATCAACGAATTCCCCATATTTGAGAGTAGAAAATCCATCCTTATGCGTAACTGACCAACCAAAAAATATTGTATTCTCAAACCAGGTTATGAAAAAAATAGCTTTTATTTAAATCGTGATATCTTTGTGTCATAAAAAGTACTGTCTGTTGGAGCTGGACAAATTGTGTTTATGACGCTAACATCCAAGCTAAAATGCTTGCTTATGGATATTTTTGCCAACTTTACTTGGGATTTTATCAATATCAAAATTACATCGAACAAAAATTCTAAAACCCACCAACAGAGTCAAATAATACTTAGGGAAGACATTCCAAATACTGGTTCTGGTTCTGTCACGTTCCTGACCTGTTTTCTTTTGTCTTGTATTTATTTAGTTGGCAGGGCCGTGAGTTGGGTGGGTTTGTCCATGTGGTTGATTTTCTATGTTGGGATTTTGGTGTTCGGCCTTGCGTATGATTCTCAATAGAGGCAGCTGTTCAATCCGTTGTCCCTGATTGAGAATCATACTAAGGCAGCCGGGGGGTTTCACGTGTGTTTTGTTGGGTTTTGTTCTGTGTACAGGTTTGAGCCACACAGGACTGTTTTCGGTTTTGTCACGGTGTTTGTATTTTGAGTGTTGGTTGACTTTCATTTAAATAATGAACACTAACCCACGTCTGCGCTTTGGGTCCTCTCCTTTCTGTCAAGCGAGGGACAAAGCCTTTACAGAAACACCACCACCAAAGGACCAAGCGATGTGGAAAAGAGAGCAGCGACAGCAGCAGCGGCAGCAGCAGCGCAAAAGGGGAATTGACATGGGAGGACGTTTGAACGGACAAGGGTTGCTACACATGCCGGAGGAGGATCCTAGCTGGAAAGGATCGCCTCCCATGGGAACAGGCTGGAGGCAGCTCGTGAGAGCAAGAGGCAACCGGAGAGAGAGGACCGGCGGTATAAGGTACGCGGCTAAGCACGGAAGCCGAGAATGTCAACCCAAAACATTTCTTGGGGGGGGGGGCACACGTCGGAGTGTTGGCAAGCGGGTAGGATACCGAGCCAACTCCCCTGCTTACCGTGGATGAGAGGGCGTCGTACTGTCAGGACACCGCGTTTATGCGGTAAAGCGCACGGTGTCCCCAGTACGCGTGCTTAGGTCCAGTTGCGGGGCTATTCCACTTGCCGCACTGGCCGCGGCTAGGTTGGGGTATCCGACCGGGTGTCCATGAACGGCCCAACGCATCTGGCCTCCAGCTGCGTCTCCTCCGGGCCGGCGTACATGGCAACCAGCCTTACAAATTGGTGTTCCCCGCGTTCGCCAGCAGTAGCCCAGTGGCGGGTTTTTCACCTCTCCGCACTGGCAGGGCTACGGGGGACCATTCAACCTGTAAGTTGGGCGAGGCTCGGTGCTCAAGAGCGCGGGTCCTCCTTCACGGTTTCGCGTTTTTCCGGTGCCACCTCACGTCACCAGTCCCTCCGGTGGCACCCCCCGCCACAGGCTGTCTCTCCGTTCTTCTCTTCTCCAGTTTGCTTCCCACCTGTCCAGCGCTGTCAGAGGCCTTCCTCCTCTCCAGCGCAGCCAGTGTCTGAGCTGCCTGCCTGGCCCCAGCGCTTTCTGAACTGGCTTGCCTGCCAGGCGCTGTCTGAACTGTCTGCCTGCCCAGCGCGGTCTGAACTGTTCTGCCTGCCCAGCGCTGTCTGAACTGTTCTGCCTGCCCATGCGCTGTCTGAACTGTCTTTGCCTGCCCAGCGTGTCTGAAGCTGTCCGCCTGCCAGCGCCGTTTCTGAACTGTCCACCTGCCCCAGACGCCGTCTGAACTGTCCGCCTGCCCAGGCCGTCTGATGCTGCCCGCCTGCACAGCGCCGTGCAGAGCCGCCCGTCTGTCCCGAGCGACGAGGAGCAGCCAGACTTCGCCAGACAAGGGAGGAGCCCAGAGCCTTCCGCCAGACAGGAGCAGCCAGAGCCTTCCGCCAGGACAGGACCCGCCAGAGCCTTCGCCAGGACAGGACCCGCCAGAAGCCTTACCGCCAGACAGGACCCGCCAGAGGCCTTCCGCCCAGCAGACCCGCCAAGCCTGTATGTCCTTATGTCACGCCCTAACATAGAAAGCCCTCTGGGTTCTCTATTGTGTATATCATAGCGTGGACTAGGGGTGTTTCTAGTGTGTATGGTTCCAAATAAGAGGTTAGCTGGTAATTCGTTGCCTCTAATTGGGGATCATATTTAGGTAGCCCCTTTTTCCCACCTTGTGTTTGGTGGGATATTGTTTTTTGTCGTGAGTGCATTCAGCACCCGTAGTTCACGGTCTTTGTATGTTTATGTTTGTTAAGTTTTCACTGCAAAAAAGATTGTGGAAACTTAACAACACGCCTTGGTCCGTCCATTTGTCGTTCTGTTAGTGAGGAAGACCAAGGCGCAGCTTTGATATGAATACATACTTTTTTTTCATTGGAGTATTATTAATTCATTAATTACTATGGAAGTAAACTTTCGCCTGCCCTTTTTCTACATTTAAAGAAATATTTTGTATTTTTTCTCTCCCTCTTCATCCATTTTTCGTGCTTTGATCTTACAAACGCTTGCCCGGGCTTTTTCCTCGTAGTATACAGTCTAACTGCATTTGCATATGAATAGCTCCAGTAATTCCGATTAGTTAGTCACTTTTTTTTGTATAATCCATTAGTTCCCTTTATATGTCATATTCTTTCTTCTCCTTGGCACGAGGGGAATTTTCTTCCCCATTGAAAATAGCCCAAAGCCTTAATCAATTCATTAGCTCCCAGTAACTTCCAAAGTTTCATAACACAGCACAATTCCAATAGTTTATCATTAATTCCTGCACTTCCTCTAAATACTTATTCTCGAGTAAAGTCTTGTTCATTTTCCAGTAACCTTTGCTAACTTTTTGGTTGTTGACAACCCCCCCCCCCCCCCCCCCCCCCCCCCCCCCCCCCCCCCCCCTAAACCATGCATATGTATCTTTATTGAGATCCCTTTTGTGGTCTGTTTAAATCGATGGTTTCAATCGAGACTGTATTCAACCCTTGTCAGCCAGTGTAGGTCTTCAGAATCCAGCTCCGTAAGAAATCAATGTGGTGTGATAGAGACATCTTGGTACTCCATGTAAAGCATAATTTTATGGGTTCGTTTGAGTGTGTCTTCCAATATCTAGAACACCAACCTTAAGGAATAATGCTATCCACCAAAACATAATCTGCTATCCTTAGGAGGCCATCTTCTGATTATCAGTAAAACTATATTAAAAACTCCACCCCATTATTACTTCCCTCAAGAATGTAGACATAAGAACTTATTTTCCTCTCAATGTCTCTAAATAAAATTACAGTTACGTGGATTTGTATATGGAAGCATACGTTTTTACAAAATGATTGAACATGGTTGACATCTACCCAATAGTATAATCCATCTCCCTGTATTATCTGCTTTCATACTCAATATATGACCCCTTAAAGTTGCCTTTTAAGAGCGAACCTGCTGACCGATTAGTTACCCAAATATCATTCCCCATTGACCACTTCCAAAAACGCAGTAATCCTCTTCTGGATCATCACTGGAGGCTTCGTGCCATGGATCATCACTGGAGGCTTCTTACCACGGATCATCACTGGAGGCTTCGTGCCACGGATCATCACTGGAGGCTTCGTGCCACGGATCACCACAGGAGGCTTCTTGCCATGGATCATCACTGGAAGCTTTGTGCCATGGATCATCACTGGAAGCTTCTTGCCACGGATCATCACTGGAGGCTTCTTACCATGGATCATCACTGGAGTGGAGAGACACACAGGAGGCCTTGCTCTGGCAGCAGGCACAGGACTCACCAGGCTGGGGAGACATGCAGGAGGGTTAGGGCTTAGCACAGGCACAGGACTCATCAGGCWGGGGGACACGCAGGCCTTGTCCTTGGCCGAGGCACCGGATGCAYTGGGCCGTGGAGGCGCACTGGCGGTCTCGAGCGCAGAGCTAGCACAACTCGTCCTGGCTGGATACCCCCTGTAGCCCGGCAAGTGCGGGGAGTTGGAACAGGCCGCACTGGGCTGTGCTGGTGAACCGGGGACACCGTGCGTAGGGCTGGTGCCATATAACCCGGGCCGAGGAGACGCACTGGAGGCCAGATGCGCTGAGCCGGCATCATCCCTCCTGGCTCGATGCCCACTCTATCCCGGCCGATGCGAGGAGCTGGGATGTAGCGCACCGGGCTATGCGTGCGCACTGGGGACACCGTGCGCTTCACCGCATAACACGGTGCCTGCCCGGTCACTCTCTCGCACGGGGAGCTGGCTCAGGTCCTCTACCTGACTCCGCCAATCCCCCCGTGTGCCCCCCCCCAAAAAAAATTATGTGGCTGCCTCTCGTGCACTTTACCTCTAGCCAACTCCTCGTAGTGTCGCCGCTCCGCTCTAGCTGCCTCCAGCTCCTATTTCGGACGGCGATACTCTCCCGGCTGTGCCCAGGGTCCCTTGCCGTCCAAGATTTCCTCCCATGTCCAGGAGTCCATTTTTCCACGCTGCTTGGTCCGTTGGTGGTGGGTAGTTCTGTAACGTACGTCGTCGGGAGAAGGAGAAGACCAAGGTGCAGCGTGGTAAGTATTCATAATACTTTTAATAAATACGAAACACTTGAACAAAAAACAACAAAGCGACAAACGAACAGTTCTGCAAGGTGCAATACACAAAACAGAAAACAACTCCCCAACAACACAGGTGGGAACAGGCTACCTAAGTATGGTTCTCAATCAGAGACAACGATTGACAGCTGCCTCTGATTGGGAACCATACCAGGCCAAACACATAGAAAAGGACAACATAGAACAAAACATAGAATGCCCACCCCAACTCACGCCCTGACCAAACCAAAATAGAGACAGAAAAAGGATCTCTAAGGTCAGGGCGTGATAATTCCATATATGTTATTTCATAGTTTTAATGTCTTCACTATTATTCTACAATGTAGAAAAAATAAAGAAAAACCCTTGAATGAGTAGGTGTGTCCAAACTTTGACTGGTGCTGTATACTAAATAATATATGTGTGAAATTTGTTCAGATAAGAGGACTAATAGCTGTAAGAGCAATCCATTTTCGTGAACAGGGTGTTGTACCTAATAAACTGTCCGGTGAGTGTCTATTGTAGTAGCGAAGTAAACCTGCTCACCTTAAACTAGTAAAATACCTGACAAAATGGAGCTGCGAATGAGACAAAGAATCAGACACAGATTAATAACTTAGTAAATGTATTGTTCTCTCATGCACTTTCAACTCCATGAAAGAACGTTCTGGGAAAGTTATTTTTCAAAGAACCAAAAGAGAACCTTTAGGGAACATTASAGGAGCGTTCTGTGCCAGCTGGGAATGACCATCATATCAAATAAAATTTGGAGTCACGCAATGACATGTGTGGTCCTACTACGACTCGGGAAAGCATACAATTTGAGGCTACAGAT
>NC_036863.1:49553125-49624484 GCF_002910315.2 Salvelinus sp. IW2-2015 | reverse complement strand
ACAATGATCCTGTTGGTGGTGATAAAGGGGTGCTCTGTGGCATGTGGGGCTTTTGAGTCACACCCTTAGCTTTATTCAAGTCCATAATAAGAATCGGTTTGGCAGCAGTCTCTCATGACAGACACACAGTGCAGCTGGTTAGCACACACACAAAATGTAAATCTGGGCTCCTGTGGCGGATGAATCAGAATTAGTTGGGTAACATAGATAATTAATATGTTTTATTTGCATAATATGCTTATGTGAGATACTTGTCATTAGAATGTATCCCTTTGGACTCTAGTGTTGGCAGTTGCACTTTTCCCTCAGCTAGGGCTCAGTTACTTGGGGCCCAGAGAGGGGAGAGGTCAGGCTTGTCTTTCACATGTCCTTGGTGCTATGCAGAATATCAGAAAGGGAAGAGGACAGAACGGAACATTGTCTTCATATGTGAATGTGTCTTTACCTATTCTTAAACCATGTGAAGGGATGGCGTGATTCATGGGGAACCAATTACTTGTCTACACAATGTCTGTGTGCCAGTCACTCCCTCCTTTTKCCATTGGGTGGAGGTGTATGGCAGTGTCTGGAAACATTGTATGTCCTCTCTGATCTTACACTTATCCTGGGATAGTGTATGACCTAGAGGCTCACTCCCCTCAGTGAGCTTGTCCAGGAGTGGGGTCAAGAGGGGGTTTACTTGAAATGGGAGTATCTAGAGTTGACAATTGATATATGAACTTGAAAATAAAGGAGAGCCGCACACTCTAGGAGCTCAGATGCAAAAATGTAATATCCAACGTTTCGACAGCAAAGCTGTTTTCATCAGGGTATAATCACAAACACTGCGGGATGACTTGTTTATATAGTGTCAAAAGACACATAGGTGTCTGTAATCATGGCCAAGAGTGACCAAATATCATTGGTTAATTCTCAAATATTAAAATGGCATACAAAGAAGAGCATACAAAAAACAAATGGATAGCATACGATCATAGATTCACAATTGATATATGCCATCGGATGAGTTGGTGTTTTTGTACTATGAAGTACCAGGAACGAGATTAGAACCTCGTCTTAGGGACCAAACTGAACGATAATTTATAGCGCATGCTATCTGGCTATGGGATACTCCTCTCTCAAGTAAAAGTCTTTCTTTGTGAGCAGTTCCTAAATATCTGTGGTTTGTCATGTCAAAGGGGGGTGGATCTTTGCTATAAAAGATCTCAGTAGCCATTGTGTTGACACTCTCAACGGTTCATTAGAAATGGCGAATCGTTGAAAGTCAAGTGCTAATGCAAAGCTCTTATTATTAAAGATGTAGTTTAAGTATAACTCTGACTGGTGTGTGAAGTTTGTCTCTCCTCATTTGGTAATACAGAAATTAAGAACCACACTCCAAGCTTAGTTTGGCAGTGGTCCATTCTTCAACACTGGTGGGCACTGCAGGAGCTAGTGAGGCTCTGCTAGGCCCAATAGATTATCAGTTGGCAGAGAGAGTCAAAGTCAAATATCAATGGTTGACTGTGTGCCGTCATTGGTGGTGGTGCTGCCTGTCCTCTCCTTCCTCATCGCTCTGAGAGGACACGGAGTAGCCACACCCCTCCTCCTCCTCCTGCGACCTGTCTTCACAAACAGACAAACAGGACCGGTAGCAACACCAAGTGACACACTCGCAAATGAAACAACAAATTGCTTTGTTGAAGCCTCTGTAGAACTCAAAGGGACACATTCATTTTCAAATCAATTCAAATATATTTAAAATGCCTTGACACAAACTTACCACAAACATCATCAATTTCAAACACCGGTAGCCTACACAATAGTAATGACAAAATCGTCTCAAAACCCTCTCACCTGTYCTTAGATCTCCTGATAGAGCAGAGGAGGTATTAGGATGAAGGCTCGTGATGACTGACAGTCCATCCACCTCCGATGATCCCTCCCCTTCCTCCATGTGATTGGTCTCGCTACCCTGCCCATGCCAATCACTAAGAGCCGTTTGAAAGCTCCTTGCCAGACAAGCGGTGATGTCCTTAGCTCTCTCAGCACTGGTGCACCAGAATACCCTGCACTGTAACTGCAGTTGCTGGCCTTGCTGCTTACAGATGTACAGGAACACATTGGGGTGCTTGGTGTCGGCCGCGCAAAACGCAATGTCTCTCAGATAGGTCTTAGCGAGCTGTCTCCCCGTGGCAATCTCCTTCACCTCTATGTAACGCCGCCGCAACACCAGAGCATGCTCCTTGCACCGTTTCTCAGGGGCCTCCGGGGCCCACTGCTGGAGCAGCAGGCCTATGGCCCCCTGGGCCTGCTCCAGATCCAGGGAGTAGATTTTCTCAGTGCCCAGGTAGAGCACCTTGTAGAGGGGATCCCCGTGGGAGAGGGTAGCGATGCGGTTGGGCTGGAGGTGGAACCGGCGGCGGAACACGGCGGGAGACTTCCTCAGAGCMTGGAGTAGCTGGAAGGAGGGGTTACTCTGAGACATGGCTAGAGGTCAAAAGTCAGGACCAGGGTGCGTTCAGACTTCAGAACCTTTGATTGTTGTTGTTCTCCCAGAATCCTCTGTTATTAATCCCGGTAGAAAGTTATTCACTCATTGCACCTGGGGGTAAAGAAATTAAGTCAGAAAAAAAATTMATTACTTGAGGGAAAAAGTTGTAGTTATTAGTAGCTTAAAGGGTCGGATTCCCGGATACAGATCAAGCTACATCCTGGACCAAAAAGCAATTTCAATGGAGAGGGTTTTTAGGCTTTTGCTAAACATAATCTGTGTCCAGGAATCTGGCCCAAAATGTTCTTCCATTGTTTTAGCGGAATGAAGATTCGATATTTTCAGTACATCATGTACTTCCTCCCTCTCTTTTCTTAACTTACATTAATGATGGCTTTTAATGTAAGTTCCACAGTTCAAACTGAAGAAATATCTATGGTGCTACACCTCCACACTTTGGGAGGCTTTGGCYRTATTCATGTTGTACATTTGATTATCTCAAACAAACATGAATGTACAGTATATTTATACAGTTGCACTATTTCAGCCATCTTTTAGCTCTATGTATTTACATCAGCAAAACTATGTGGAAATAGTTAAAGAATACGATCAATCTGGAAGTACAGTAGTTATTGCAATACAATTATCAACTTCTAGGGTTTTAAAAAGAAAACAATAACACTGCAAGAAGCTCAATATTGGGCAAGTAAAAATKGCATTTTTAAGTATATTTTCTTTATAACTGTGGGCCTATATACGGCTATTTGCCTTAACTTCATGCATTTTATATCATTTATTATCATTTATCCAAAACAGTAGAGTAATGGGCATACAGTCCCATTTCACGAGCTCATTCTATGCTCCTATGAGGTTTCTTTGCATGGTTCAAATTCGAAAACAGCCCCCATGCTGCTGCCGCAACACAATCCTTATCTGGACTTTCTGGTGGTGTCCAGCAAGAGTGTTTACGTGTGATTGTAGAAGCCCAAAATTAGCAAAACAAGATCAATATGCCTTATGTATAATGACTAAAGCCATATTGAAGTAAGAGGTAGAAATGTTAAACAATTGACTCAAAATGTTTCACAAATTTATACACATCTATTGGTTTATTTCAGCATTTCCCTTACTTTGTGTYGCACTCCTGTCACTTACCCTACAATGGTTAAAAAAGTAAAAAGAAAAGGTAGCCTACTTTCGATGTCCGACATCCGAAAGAATGTCATGAAGTCCATTAACTTTGCAATAATTCTTCACAGTAAAATATATATTCTTGTCTGCATGTTTTTGTTGCGAAAGGGCTGCATCATTGCACCGTGAAGTCTCCTACAGTGGTAGATAAGTTATGTGAAGGGGCCACTTGATCGTGTGAGAGAGAAGGGGGCGGGAGGTAAGGCAACTATTCAGACAACTTGACTTTTTCCACATTTTGTTATGTTACAGCCTTATTCTAACATGGATTAAATGGTTTATTTTCACCTCATCAATCTACACAAAATATCCCATAACGACAAAGCAAAAACAGGTTTTAAAGACATTTTTTGCAAGTAAAAAGTAAAAACTCCCCAAATACAGGTGTGCCAAGCTTGTAGCGTTATGCCCCAAAAGACTTGAGGCTGTAATCGCTGCCAAAGGCCCTTCAACAAGTAGTAAAGTAAATGTGATATCTCAGTTTTTTATTATGTTTTACTTGCAAAAATATTTCTTTAAAACCTGTTTTTGCTTTGTCGTTGTGGGATATTGTGTGTAGATTGATGAGGGGAAAATAAACCATTTAATCCATATCAGAATAAGGCTGTAACATAACAAAATGTGGAAAAAGTAAAGTTGTCTGAATACTTTCCGAATGACTGTCGAAGTGCATTTAGTGGGAACCTATTTAATGGGAACCTATTTTAGAAACTCGTTATAAACATTATTACAGCCTTTGCTGATTTGGGGAAAACAGTAATTACATGCATACAGATACTATAGGTCAATTATAAAACTGATACCAGCAAGGGTCAGTGTGTATTATTCCCCATATATAAAAAAGAAGTAAATACTTCAGTTTTTTTTGCACTACATAGAGGTTGCCTTACCTCCCGCCCCCTTCTCCCCTTCTCTCTCACAAGATCAAGTGGCCCCTTCACATAACTTATCTACCGCTGTAGGAGACTTCACGGTGCACTGATACAGCCCTTTCGCAACAAAAACATGCAGACAAGAATATATATTTTACTGTGAAGAATTATTGCAAAGTTAATGGACTTTATGACATTCTTTCGGATACATCGAAAGTAGGCTACCTTTTCTTTTTACTTTTTTAACCATTGTAGGGTAAGTGACAGGAGTGCGACACAAAGTTAGGGAAATGCTGAAATAAACCAATAGATCTGTATAAATTTGTGAAACATTTTGAGTCAATTGTTTAACATTTCTACCTCTTACTTCAATATGGCTTTAGTCATTATACATGAGGCATATTGATCTTGTTTTGCTAATTTTGGGCTTCTACAATCACACGTAAACACTCTTGCCGGACACCACCAGAAAGTCCAGATAAGGATTGTGTTGCGACAGCAGCATGGGGGCTGTTTCGAATTTGAACCATGCAAAGAAACCTCATAGGAGCAGAGAATGAGCTMGTGAAATGGGACTGTATGCCCATTACTCTACTGTTTTGGATAAATTATAATAAATGATATAAAATGCATGAAGGCATTTTAAGGCAAATAGCCGTATATAGGCCCACAGTTATAAAGAAAATATACTTAAAAATGCAATTTTTACTTGCCCAATATTGAGCCTCTTGCAGTGTTATTGTTTTCTTTTTAAAACCCTAGAAGTTGATAATTGTGTTGCAATAACTACTGTACTTCCAGATTGATCGTATTCTTTAATTTGCTGATGTAAATACATAGAGCTAAAAGATGGCTGAAATAGTGCAACTGTATAAATATACTGTACATTCATGTTTGTTTGAGATAATCAAATGTACAACATGAATAYRGCCAAAGCCTCCCAAAGTGTGGAGGTGTAGCACCATAGATATTTCTTCAGTTTGAACTGTGGAACTTACATTAAAAGCCATCATTAATGTAAGTTAAGAAAAGAGAGGGAGGAAGTACATGATGTACTGAAAATATCGTATCTTCATWCCGCTAAAACAATGGAAGAACATTTTGGGCCAGATTCCTGGACACAGATTATGTTTAGCAAAAGCCTAAAAACCCTCTCCATTGAAATTGCTTTTTGGTCCAGGATKTAGCTTGATCTGTATCCGGGAATCCGACCCTTTAAGCTACTAATAACTACAACTTTTTCCCTCAAGTAGTTCATCTTTTTTCTAACTTAATTTCTTTACCCCCAGGTGCAATGAGTGATTAACTTTCTACCGGGATTAATAACAGAGGATTCTGGGAGAACAACAACAATCAAAGGTTCTGAAGTCTGAACGCACCCTGGTCCTGACTTTTGACCTCTAGCCATGTCTCAGAGTAACCCCTCCTTCCAGCTCCTCCAGGCTCTGAGGAAGTCTCCCGCCGTGTTCCGCCGCCGGTTCCACCTCCAGCCCAACCGCATCGCTACCCTCTCCCACGGGGATCCCCTCTACAAGGTGCTCTACCTGGGCACTGAGAAAATCTACTCATGAGAGACTGCTGCCAAACGGATTCTTATTATGGACTTGAATAAAGCTAAGGGTGTGACTCAAAAGCCCCACATGCCACAGAGCACCCCTTTATCACCACCAACAGGATCATTGTGTTTACGCCTGAGCACTATTTTGGCTTGGKGTGATTTTTTMAAATTTAACTAGGCAAGTCAGTTAAGAACAAATTCWTATTTACAATGCYGGCCTACCCCGGCCAAACCTGGACGAAGCGRGGCTAATTGTGCGCCGCCCTATGGGACTCCCAATCAYGGCCGGATGTGAYACAGCCTGGATGAACTGGACTCCCTCTACTCAGTAGTGTTATGTTTCCCTCTGGTAGTAATTTAACATCATCATATGATAAACATGAAGACACCTAGACAGGGWCAGGAGCAYACTAGKTATTTATWTAYTTTCAGCCTATTGAGGTAACTTGTCTGTAACTAGGTTTCCATCCAATTGGTGACAGATTTTCATGCAAATATTTTACAATCAGTATAAAAACAGCATATTTTCCCAACAGCGMTGTGTTTCCATCAAATAAYGTAGTGCACATAAAAAAWACTTTTTCTGTAAAATTCCTGTGTACCGAATAAAAATWMAAGTTAAATGGGTTTCCATTGCATTTTCAACTCTACTGATTGTTTTGTTACCAAGAAAATTGACTTATGTAGTGAGTGTGCCCACTCTGGTATTGGCACGTTCACACTAGCCAACAGCTCTTATAATACAGTATGCGTATAGCCTACATGATGAGATTACTATGGACAAAAGAAGGGAGATTATTTTTATTTATCAAACAGCAGCCAAGCATCGATCATCATGTCACCAGCATAAGACCCTCGATATTTATTGGAAAGGAGCATCAAGCTAATTTCTTTGCACTTTCACCACCCTGTGAAGTTCATCATCATTTATTTCATCTGTAGCCTCAAATTGTATGCTTTCCCGAGTCGTAGTAGGACCACACATGTCATTGCGTGACTCCAWATTTTATTTGATATGATGGTCATTCCCAGCTGGCACAGAACGCTCCTATAACGTTCCCTAAAGGTTCTCCTTTGGTTCTTAGAAAAATAACTTTCACAGAACGTTCTTTCACAGAGTTGAAAGTGCTGAGAAAACAATACATTTACTAAGTGATTCATCTGTTTCTGATTCTTTGTCTCATTTGCAGCTCCATTTTGTCAGGTATTTTACTAGTTTAAGGTGAGCAGGTTTACTTCACTACTACAATAGACACTCACCGGACAGTTTATTAGGTACAACACCCTGTTCACGAAAATGGATTGCTCTTACAGCTATTAGTCCGCTTATCTAAACAAATTTCACACATACTGTATATTATTTAGTATACAGCACCAGTCAAAAATTTGGACACACYTACTCATTCAAGGGTTTTTCTTTATTTGTTCTACATTGTAGAATAATAGTGAAGACATTAAAACTATAAAATAACATATATGGAATAATGTAGTAACCAAACGAGTGTTAAACAAATCAAAATATATTTGAGATTTGAGATTCTTCAAAGTAGCCAAAGACAAGATAAAATCAAGAATAGTCTGATGGGTGACAATATTAGCCTATCAGTTGTGAATGATGCCCAACATAAAAWTTTTCGAATCTTAGTCACACACCTCATGTAGCCTAAAGAGGCCAAATAACTTCTTAAAATTAAGAACATTAATCCACTTTAAAAGGGGTGTAGAGCCTAACTGGCATACATAAGCAGCGCGTGAGTTTCAAGTTTGGGGAAGATCATTTTCACCATAAAAATGCACCTTTATAATAAAAGCATTACATGCATAATTGTGACGCACCACCTGGATTCGAAATGTGAAATGGTGTTTTTTACATTGGATAAAAGTAGAGACTCAGAGCTTCAAAATGGTATATCATACACTGCATTTGAGGAACAATGGGAAAGTAATTCTGCTTTGAAATTTGATCAACTTGTAAAGTCACTTTTGAGAAAATCTTCTTTGTCTACACCCATTCAGCATCGTTCACACCCTATAAGCTTTAGCCCCACCCATCTCGTTTCACTCTCGGAGCGCACACTTGACGCCTTGACCGATGATTTGTTTACCTCTGGATAACATGAAAACAGCCTAACCAGCTCYSCTGACAACAATTTCATTACGCTTTTTTGGAGATGTGTACTGACACCGGCTATATTCAACGGGCGTTGTACACACCTCACGTAATGTTAGCTAGTTAAACAACAATGAACAAAGTTCCAACAATGCCTAACATTAGGCTCTAACAAGAAAAGCAAACAGCTCTGGGAAACGAATAATAACGTCCGCTAGGTATCCAGCCAGCTAACGTTATCTAGCTAGCTAACATTACACTTTAGCTTAAGACATACAGCTAGCTAGCTAAACAATGAACCTAGCTAGGTAACCAACGTTTAAGATCACACACGTCACGTAACGTTAGCTAACGAGTCAGCCAGCTAACGTTAGCTAGTTAAACAACAATGAACAAAGTGCCAACAATGCCACAGTGCTGGGAGCTAACCAACCAGATCCAGTGTTAGCTAGCTAACATTAGGCTCTAACTAGAAAAGCAAACGGCTCTGGGAAACAAATAATAACGTCAGCTAGGGAGCCAGCCAGCTAACGTTGGCTAGCTAGCTAACAGTACACTTTAGCTTGAAATGAAACCACTTTGTCAAAATTAGAAACGTGTAATATCTGATCATGTAACTTTAGCTAGCCAACGCAAGACTATCTTACCTGTATACATCATGCATGATGGACACGTCTCCCTGTCAGGAATGCCATACCACTGTTGCCCTTAGTTTGACGATGTAATCAAGAGACAGGTGTTTTCTCCATCTCTTTAGTTATCATACTCTAATTCACTGATTTCAAAACTTGATCCTCCAGAAAGTGGAGAGCAACACTTATGCAGCTCCGCTACACAATACATTTGGGGGGAAAAAGCCACATTCAACAGGATTACCAACACAGACTGACCAGCTCAAATAGACAGAAGCCTTCTATATGGCAAACCAATCCAAACTCCTCTCTCGGCATGTCCAGTCCACTCATTATCTAAGCCAATCATGTGTTGTGGGAAGGTTGCCAGCTTTTCTGTGGCTAAACCAACCAGGCTCATAATTTAACAGTTTTATTTGTATTTACAGATGGCGTACAAGTTTGTTATTAAGGCACATGAAAGTTCACATGTTTGAGAAGGCATTTCTGCCACAAAAAAAAAGCATTTTGATAAAAAATATATATTTTACGTTCAAATGGCTCTGCTGTGCAGTCGTGACTTGCACCAATACGCCTAGATTCCTGAATCGGGTCACAATTTCATTTGCGGTCACTTTTGACAATGGTGTTTTTCCGCTAGTGGAACATTTGCGCTTATCGTCTACTACCATGTGCTCATTGCTGTGCTTATAATGTGAAGAAATAGCCTAATAATTTATCAACATTTTAAGCTAAACGTTCTGATCTGTTGTGTCAGCCACATTGCGTAAAATAWTTTTTTTTATGCTAGTGGTTGTATTCATTTGGGATTTACCGCATCCCACAACTGTCCCAGCCCATGTTTGGAATATTTATTTCTCGCACATAATAGAATAGATTGATTGACCTTTGCACTATGGGGGATAATAGATTGACATAGGCTAGTGCTTTTGCTGTTCGTTAGGCCTACACGTATTGTTGGCTGATGAAAAGTAAATGTGGACAGTTCTTCCAATATCTTCACTATGCACCTCGGAATTGGATAAGGACGCGCGCAGTTGCGTCCCCAATGTGTCTGTCTTCACTTGTAGCCTGTAAGAAAGATCCGATCACGTGATGGAGAACACAGCACTCAGGCAGAAACACACAACGGCCACTGGCCGCAAAAGGCATGGATTTGTTTAGGGTGCATTACGTCAACACAAAGGGGATGCTGCTGTGAAATTCTAGGTATTATCAAGTGCTTGTCAAATTGTGAATGAGCGACTGATGTAGTGTGTACAGCCTGCGCAAAAAAAACWAAGTAGAGCTCATGCCTTTCAAGCAACTTTTTTTCAAATAATCATTAGAGTTGCATCATGCAGCCTTACAATGTATTAAAAATCTAACATATAGCCCAACGTTTGTAGAACAACTAAAGTTGCATTAATAATTTTAAATTAAGCATAAAGGAATATCTATTTCTTTGTTAACCGCTCAACACAGAATAGCCGCATGTGCGCACTCCCTSAAATCGTTTGAGAATGTCACGCCCTGACTTTAGAGAGCTTTTTATATCTCTATTTTGGGTTTGGTCAGGGTGTGATTTGGGTGGGCATTCTATTTTCTATGTTTTTGTATTTCTTTGTTTTGGCCGGGTATGGTTCTCAATCAGGGACAGCTGTCTATCGTTGTMTCTGATTGGGAACCATACTTAGGTAGCCCTTTTCCCTCCTTTCTGTGTGGGAAGTTGTCTTTGTTTGTGGCACTATAGGCCTTAAGCTTCACGGTCATTTCTGTATTGTTTATTGTTTTGTCGGCGTCATTCTAATAAAAAGGAATATGTACGCTCACCACGCTGCGCTTTGGTCCAGTTCTTTCGACGGCCGTGACAGAGAAAATGTCCTTTTATATTTTATTCAGCTTTGTTCAATGGCATTATTCATACTATAAAATAATGCCACAGAATACCAGGAGATGCTAAATGTGTTAACCTCTTGACGCTAGRGGTCAGATTTGTTTATATTTTTTAAATAACGTTCCCAAGGTAAACGGACTATTTCTCAGGTCCAGATCGTAGAATATGCATATAATTTACAGATTAGGATAGAAAACACTCCAAAGTTTCCAAAACTGTCAAAATATTGTCAGTGAGTATAACAAAACTGATTCTGCAGGCGAAAACCTGAGGAAATCTAACCCGGAAGTGTTTTTTTWAATCTGTGTTTCCTTGCCGGTCTTTCTTCCATTTAAAGGGGAATCAACCAAATTCCTTTTCCAATGGCTTCCTCAGGCTGYGACCAGGCTTTAGACATATTTTGAAAAATGAGCGAGATTTTTCAAAACTAGTCAGGTGTCCTCTGATTAGTTCCTGCGCGCGAGAGGGGTAGCTCTCCATTTTCTTTCTCTCTTTTATTGAATAGGTTACGGTCCGGTTGAAATATTATTGATTATGTTTGTTAAAAACAACCTGAGGATTGATTATAAAAACATTTGACATGTTTCTACGAACATTACGGATACTTTTTGGAATTTTCGTCGAACRGAACGAGGCTTTGGTTTTCTGAACATAACGCGCAACCCAAATGGCGTTTTTTTGTTATAAAAGTAATATTTATCGAACAAAAAGAACATTTGTTGTGTAACTGGGAGTCTCGTGAGTGCAAACATCCGAAGATTATCAAAGGTAAGCGATTAATTTTATTGCTTTTCTGATTTTCGTGACCATGCTAATTTGGGGCTAGCTGTTGTAGCATTGATTGTTACACTCACAAAAGCTTGGATTGCTTTCGCTGCAAAGCATATTTTCAAAATCTGACACGATAGGTGGATTAACAACAAGCTAAGCTGTGTTTTGGTATATTTCACTTGTGATTGCATGATTATAAATATTTTTAGTACTATTTTGCGCCCTGCAATTCAGCGGTTGTTTAGGAAAATGATCCCGCTAAAGGGATCCGTAGCGCAAAGAAGTTAATTAACGGTCAATTACCATGAGACCGACAGTTATTACCGGATGACGAAATTTCATGAACGCCACAGCTCTAGACACCACCGTTGTGGTGTAGAATTATAGATTTTTTTATACATTMGTTTATACTGGATTAAGTGTCATTTTGTTGGTGATGTTCCAACGTTCTCTCCTTCTTCTGCAATATCAGTTATTTTGAAGTCTTGGAAGACTTAAAAAACTTTCCTTTTTATTCTATGAGTTTTATTTGCCGATATGAAGTAATTTTTTAAAAGTCTTCACTGGGGTAATTAGTATTACCGAAAATAAATATAAGAAGTGTTAATATCTTTTAATTAACTAGGCAAGTCAGTTAAGAACAAATTCTTATTTGCAATGACAGCCTAAGAACACTGCCTTGTTCAGGGGAAGAATGACAGATTTTTACCTTGTCAGCTCGGGGATTTGATCTAGCAACCTGCTGGCCCAACACTCTAACCACTAGGCTACCTAGTGGCTAATCCTGGGAGTGTGTGTTCATACACATCTTCTAAGTAAAATGTTAAATATATTTTGTTTACTTCATGCCTCCTTCTGAGAAAACTATCCCTGCAAACCTTTAGTGAACATTGGCAACCTTCAGAGAACATTCCCGCTACCTTCATAAAATGAAAAGAGAACGTTCAAAGAACATTAAAAATAAATCAGTTTGAACCTTTAGGGAACATTGGTAACCTTCAGAGAACATTCTCAGAACCATCAGAGAACGTTCCTAACTTGTTAACCTTCAGAGAACGTTCCCAGAACGTTCACCACTACCTTCATACAAGCAAAAGAGAACATTCAAAGAACAATAATTAAACGTTTGGATGGAAACCTGGTTTGCCATTCAAACTGTTTTATTGTAGCAAGATTATGATACATTTCACATGTGGCCTTGAGAGGGATATCTTGAGTTGAATACACATTCATTCACACACTTTCATTACATATAAAATGTTTGATATGGAGTTACAGTGGCTTGCATTAGTATTCACCCCCTTGGCATTTTTCCTATTTTGTTGGTTTGCAATCATTTAACTTACACATGCCTACCACTTTGAAGATGCAAAATATTTTTTATTGTGAAACAAAAAAATAATAACTTGAGCGTGCATAACAATTCACCTCCCCCAAAGTCAATACTTTGTAGAGTCACCTTTTGCAGCAATTACAGCTGCAAGTCTCTTGGGGTATGTCTCTATAAGCTTGGCACATCTAGCCACTGGGATTTTTGCCCATTCTTCAAGGCAAAACTGCTCCAGCTCCTTCAAGTTGGATGAGTTCCGCTGGTGTACAGCAATCTTTAAGTCATACCACAAATTCTCAATTGGATTGAGGTCTGGGCTTTGACTAAGCCATTCCAAGACATTTAAATGTTTACCCTTATACCACTCGAGTGTTGCTTTAGCAGTATGCTTCGGGTCATTGTCCAGCTGGAAGGTGAACCTCCATCCCATTCTCAAATCTCTGGAAGACTGAAACAGGTTTCCCTCAAGAATTTAGCGCCATCCATCATTCCCTCAATTCTGACCAGTTTCCCAGTCCCTGCCGATGAAAAACATCCCCACAGCATGATGCTGCCACCACCATGCTTCACTGTGGGGATGGTATTCTTGGGGTGATGAGTGGTGTTGGATTTGCGCCAGACATAGCGTTTTCCTTGATTACCAAAAAGCTCAATTTTAGTCTCATCTGACCAGAGTACCTTCTTCCATATGTTTGGGGAGTCTCCCACATGCCTTTTGGCGAACATAAAACATGTTTGCTTATTTCTTTCTTTAAGCAATGGCTTTTTTTCTGGCCACTCTTCCATAAAGCTCAGCTTTGTGGAGTGTACAGCTTAAACTGGTCCTTTGGACAGATACTCCAATCTCTGCTGTGGAGCTTAGCAGCTCCTTCAGGGTTATCTTTGGTTTCTTTGTTGCCTCTCTGTGTCACATCTGCTCCTGCTATGCCCTCTGGTGTTCATCCGGTGTCTTCTTGACCTGCAGTTACTCCCCCTGTACACTCTCTCTCTCTCCCTCTCCCTCTCTGTGTCTGTGCTGCCATCCTGTTAGAAGGTAACAGATTATTTTATTACAATGGTTAAGATGGATTTTCATTGTGTTCCATGGTGTTATTTGCCCCCTAGTGGAGCTTTCTGGTACTTAGACTGTACGCAAACAGGAAGTAGAGAATTCGTTCTGCACGCATAGAAGCAGCTAAAAACAACGCTACGGTGCAGGTCTTTCAGTGTAGTTATTTCTTGTCACGYTTCAGTCTTGGAAAATATTTGTTTGTAAGTTCGATTCAAGCATTTAGCTAATGATGATAATCTTGTTATTGATAGAGTTGCTTACATATCAATGTTGGTTGGTTACATTTACTCACACAAATTGCGAATGCCCTTTCATGTATGCCGTTAGCTGTATTACTTTGCTCGTGCGTCATGCAAACGAATTGTAAAATATACAATACTGTAGTTTTGTTACCGATTCTAGTGTAATATGCTTTGTTATTCTACATAGATGGTTGTACATTATTAGAGTAATGAAAGGAGTTAGTCAATTACCATATGAGTAACAATTAGCTATATGGTTTGGCATCATGCCAGATGCATGGTACCTTAGCACGTGCTTTGTATTCATGCAACTTCAAATGTATAATGTACAGCTACAGTATGTCGGTCTGAATTGAATACTAAAGTATATTCTTTTCTGTATTTTGCAGTTTTACAACAAAAATRTTTTCAATATTCATTCAAGAAAAGTCACGCCTTGGGAGTTTTATTGAAGACTTAGTTGTTAGCTATCTGTCTAGTTTTGCATGGGAACGCAACTCAATGGCAGAATAGTGTCATTGTGTGGTTGGAGACAGGTGTGCTGGAGTCAGAGCAAATCCCTACCAGCTGAAACTCGTTCCATAATCAAGACCTCTTCCACTCTGCCAGCTCGTAATCTCTGCTCAGTCAGTTCATGATTCTAGCCATTTATGACTATTCAAGATCCTGTTACTCTGCTGTGCTTGTTTCCCTGCCTGACACCGTTTATCCTCTCATTGCAGTTACCGCTCTGTCTCTGGCTCCTGGCTCCTGTCTCCTGTTCCACATCTCACCACCCAACTACCTTGCTCTGGATTATACGCACCACCACTACCTTGGATTCCCCTCAGGACCTGTTACCCTGTTCAACTCAGCTAACTCCAACCTCAGTCTCCACATCTGTTTTTTCTGCAAATCATCCGAGCTTCCTCGGATCTGCACTCCATATCTCCCTGTGTAACAATAAATATTTTGCAGACTCCACTACTCTTCACCAAATTCTTGTTGGTTAAGGAGCCCTTCTTGAGCAACATGACCAAGCCCTGCTGGAGAACATCAAGGAGTTTTTACGGAGCCTGTCACGGCTTTCTAATTCMTCCTCCTCGGACGAGGAGAGGCGAGAAGGATCAGACCAATACGCGGAGTGGTTAGTAATCCCCCCCTTAAGGTGCGAACTCCGGGCGCACCAGCATAAAGTCTAGGGGAGGGTCTGGGTGGGCGTCTGTCCACGGTGGCGGCTCTGGCGCTGGTCGTGGTCCCCACCCCACCATAGTCAAACCCCGCCTCCGTGGCCTCCTCCCAATGGCCACCCTCCATGTCAATCCCACTATACCAAAGGGCAGCACCGGACTGAGGGGCAAGCTTCCGGACTGGAGTGCAACTTCCGGACTGAGGGGCAACTCGGCAGCTGAGGGGCAACTACGGACTTGAGGGGCATGGCGAGGCAGACCGACTGAGGGGCGGATCCTGGCTGCTGGCTCTGGCGGATCCTTGGCTGGCTTGGCTCTCTGGCGGATCCTGGCTGGCGGGAAGGCTCTGGCGGATCCTGGCTGGCGGAAGGCTCTGGCGACCTGGCCTGCGAAGGCTCTGGCGGATCCTGGCTGGCGGAAGGCTCTGGCGGATCCTGGCTGGCGGAAGGCTCTGGCGGATCCTGGCTGGCGGAAGGCTCTGGCGGATCCTGGCTGGACGGCTCTGGCTGTCTGGTCCTGGCTGCTGGCTGGAGCTTTGCTGGTCCTGGTTGGACGGCTCTGGCTGGTCCTGGCTCTGACGGCTCTGGCCATACGGACAGCGCTGGGCAGGCAGAACGTTCAGACAGCGCTGGTCAGGCAGACAGTTTAGACAGCGCTGAAAGCAGGCAGTTCAGACTCAGGCTGCGCTGGAGAGGAGAAGGCTCTGACAGCGCTGGACAGGTGGGAGCAGCTGGAGAGAGAACCCGGAGAGACAGCCTGGTGCGGGGGGCTGCCACCGGAGGACTGGTACGTGGAGGTGGCACCGGGTATACCGGACCGTGAAGGAGGACCGCGCTCTTGAGCACCGAGCCTCCCAACCCTACAGGTTGAATGGTCCCGTAGCCCTGGCAGTGCGGCGAGGTGGAATAGCCCGTACTGAGCTATGCTGGCGAACCGGGGACACCATCGGTAAGGCTGGGCCATGTACACCGGCCCGAGGAGACGTACTGGAGGCCAGATATGTTGGGCCGGCTTCATGACACCCGGCTCGATACCCAACCTAGCCCAGCCAGTGCGGCAGGTGGAATAGCCCGCACTGGACTAAGCACGCGTACTGGACACGTGCGCTTTACCGCATAACACGGTGTCTGACCAGTAGGACCGCCCTCTCACTCCACTAAAGCTCGGGGAGTTGGCTCAGGTATCCTACCCGGCTTTGCCACACTCCGCGTGAGCCCCCCCCCCCCCAAGAAATTTTTGGGTCTGACTCTCGGGCTCCCAACCGCGTCGCCGCGCTGCCTCCTCATACCAGCGCCTCTCTGCCTTCGCTGCCTCCAACTCCGCCTTGGGACGGCGATATTCCCCTGGCTGAGCCCAGGGTCCTTTGCCGTCCATAATTTCTTCCCAAGTCCAGGAGTCTTGGGGTTTTTTCCGCTGCTGTTGCCGCCCTTCTCCACTCCGCTTGGTCCGTTGGTGGTGGGTGTTTCTGTCACGGCTTTCTAATTCCTCCTCCTCCTACGAGGAGAGGCGAGAAGGATCAGACCAATACGCGGAGTGGTTAGTGTCCATAATTTATTAGCATCGAACTGAACACTAATATGAAACAAAATAACAAATAGAAAAACCGACAAACAGTCCCGTGTGGCACAACGACTACACGGAAGACAAACACCCACAAAACACAAGTGAAACCCAGGCTGCCTAAGTATGATTCTCAATCAGGGACAACGATTTACAGCTGCCTCTGATTGAGAATCATACCCGGCCGAACATAAACATCCCAACATAGAAAACTAACACATAGACAACCCACCCCAACTCACGCCCTGACCAACTAAATAAATACAAGAAAAGGAAAAACAGGTCAGGAACGTGACAGAGCCTGTCTGACCTACAGGTCCGAACCTCCCCTCAGAGTTCACAACCAGTCTCAAGTCCTTCTTCTCCGCCCTGGGAGCCTTTTGTTAACTGACTCCTGAGCGCTATGATGGTAATCTTGGCACTTKCAGAGCCTTTCTTGTGCAATGTTCACTAGTATTTGAGCAACAGCCCTACTCTTATGCTAGTGAACGAGCCAAGATTTATTTTTTGATTGGCTGCCTTCGTGGAGCAGCGCTTTCCTGGGCCACTGCGGTGTGGGAGAGACAGTCACTTATCTGCTTCTGAGGAAGGTCTTCGACCACCCGGACTGTGGAAACGATTCCGCTAAACGACTTCGGTCCCTTCATCAAAGCTCCCAGAGTGTGGCTGAAATGGCATGTGAGTTCCGCACCCTCGCCGCAGAGAGTGGCTGGAATGACGAGGCCCTTCAGGGAGCATTCCGGAACGCACTCACTGAGATCTTCAAAGACGAGTTGGTGTCCAGAAAGGAGCCTGATGGACTTGACGGACTCATTTCTCTCACTATCCGCATTGACAACCATCTCCGTGAGCGTTGGAGGGAGAGGGGAGGTAGGGTTGCATGTCCCATAACATCTACTTCAGTGCCTTGCTCTCCTTCTCCGACTGCATCACATCTCCAGGCAGGTTCTAATCCTGAACCCATGCAGCTCGGCCGGACCCGTCTATCTCCAGAGGAGAGGCAGCGGCATATCAGTACTAGGAGCTGTCTATGTTGTGGCCAGGTTGGTCACTTGGTCTCCACTTGTTCCCTGTGTCCAGCAAAAGAGGGGGCTCAGCAGTTGTAGGGGATATACTGTWGAGCCAAATCACCTGCCCATCATCTCCCAGACCCCTGCTTGAGGCCAACCTGGTGTGGCAGAGCCAGGCTTTTCCTCTGCCTGCTCTCATCGATTCAGGCGCCGATGAGAGCTTTCTGGACCGAGGGGTTGTTAATCAGTTGGGTCTGGACACTGTTTCACTTGATTTACCTCTGGATGCCAACACTCTCAATGGAAAACTACTCTTCCGTGTTTTGGAGAGAACTGTTCCTGTTATCCTGCGTCTCTCTGGAAATCACCAGGAAAAGATCAGTTTCCACATAATCGACTGTTCTCACTCACCTCTGGTTCTGGGTCATCCATGGTTAAAGCTATACAACCCACAGATTGACTGGACCACCGGAAGGGTAACTACTTGGAGTACATTTTGTCATTCTAATTGTCTACATTCTGCCCTTCCTCCTGCCCTGTCTGCACCCCAGTCCATTCTAGAACCCCCAGACCTGTCTTCAGTTCCTCCAGAATATCACAGTCTAGCTCCTGTATTCAGTAAGCACCACACCCCATCTCTGCCGCTTCATCGGCCGTATGACTGTGCTATAGAGCTTCAGCCTGGAGCTCCTCTCCCTAGTAGCAGGTTGTATAACCTCTCTCACTTGTGAAGAACAAGTATCCCTTGCCACTCATCAGTTCTGCTTTTGCCCCCCTCCATTGTGCCACGGTGTTCACTAAACTCAACCTCCGGAATGCCTACCACCTTGTCCGCATCAGAGAGGGAGACGAGTGGAAAACAACGTTCAACACACCACTTGGACACTTTGAGTATTTGGTCATGCCTTTTGGTCTCACTAACGCTCCTGCTGTTTTCCAGAGCCTGGTTAATGACTTTCTGAGTGATGTGATTGGACGCTTCGTTTTGTGTATGTAGAAGACATTCACATTTTTTCTAAGGACCCTGAGGCTCACCAGCAACACATTAGTCAAGTTCTCCAAAGGCTGTTGGAGAATAAGCTTTTTGTTAAAGCTGAGAAATGTGAGTTTCATGCTTCCTCTGTGTCCTTCCTGGGTTACATTATTACACAGGGACAGTTACGGATGGACCCTGCCAAGGTCAGGGCAGTCACAGAGTGGCATGCGCCCTCGAATGCACCCTTTCCTGGAGTTTGCCATTTTCTACAGATGTTTCATCCATAACTACAGCCATTTGGCAGCACCTCTCACCACTCTCACCTCCACCTCCACTCTGTTCCACTGGACCCCTGAGGCAGAGGTAGCGTTCCGGGAACTCAAGCACCGCTTCACTTCCGCTCCAATCGTCACCCAGCCAGACCCAGAACTCCAGTTCATTGTCGAGGTGGACGCCTCCAACACCGGGGTAGGTGATGTTCAGTCTCAACGTTCCCCCTCTGATCAAAGGGGGAACCCATGTGCATTCTTTTCTCGCACGCTCTAACCTGCAGAAAGACATTTTGGCATCGGTAACCGGGAACTCCTGGCAGTGAAGCTATCTCGAGGAATGTCGTCACTGGCTGGAGGGCTCGGTTCTCCCCTTCATTGTGTGGACGGATCACAAAACCTGTCCTACATCCAGATTGACAAACGTCTGAACTCCCGGCAAGCCAGGTGGGCATTGCTCTTTGGGAGATTCAACTATACACTCACTTTTCGCCCCGGATCTAGGAATATTAAGCCTGACGCCCTCTCCCGTCAATTCACCGCCGACAACACAAGTTCTGAGCCAGAGAGCATTGTGCCATCCATCTGCATCGTTGCCACCGTTTCCTGGGAGATCGAGTCCCGTTTTTGCCAGGCTCAGCAGAACCAACATGACCCAGGTAACGGTCCTAGAAAGGCTCTGTTTGGGCACGCTTTTCATCCGCTTTTCACCTTTTGGAGTGCCAACAGGAGAAGATCATCAAAGGTAAGGCATTTATTATATCGCAATTTCGGACTTTTGTGGCACACCTGCCTGGTTGAAATATATGTTTCTTGCTTTTGTGTGCGGGGCGCTGTCCACAGATAATCGCATGGTGTGTTTTCGCCGTAAAGCCTTTTTGAAATCTGACACAGCGGCTGGATTAACAAGAAGTTAAGCTTTATTTTGATGTTTATAATTCTGTAGTTTGAATTTCGCGCTCTGCAATTTCACCGGATGTTGGCCGCTGCCCATAAGAAGTTTTAAACCTGTCAGCTCCAGTCCCCTGTCTCCTCCTGCAGTAGCTCCTCCACCCCCTTGGATCATCGATGACCATCCTGCCTATACTGTCTGGCGTCTTCTGGACGTGCGCCTTTGGGGTCGCGGCTGGACTGGAAAGGATACAGGCTTGAGAAGCGCTGCTGGGTGCTGGGTGACAGGTGGTGCCCGTAGAGGGGGGGCGGGGGCGGGGGGTACTGTTACATCTGCTCCTGCCGACGCCCTCTACTGCTCATCCTGTGTCTCCTTGACCTGCCACCACTCTCCCAGTGCTCTCTTCCTCTCTCTCTCTCTCTGTGTGTGTGTGTGTGTGTGTARAGAGACAGGTGTGTTGGAGTCAGAGCAGATCCCCACCAGCTGCAACCTGTTCCATAATCAACACCAACAAATACTCAGCCCGGCCCAGCCCTGTCTCCACTCCCACGTCTCGTCAGTCCTGCTACTCTGTCCTGGATCCCCCACTCTACTGCTCCCTTGGATTCCCCTCCGGACCTGCTTACCCTGTCCCAACACCTCTCGCTCCATCCTCAGCCTCCGCACCTGTTTTCCTGCCATYCGCCCGAGCTTCCGCTGAGCTGCACTCCATCTTTCCCCTGTGTTTCAATAAATACCTTGGTTACCTCATCCCAGTCTCTTCGTCTGAGTCTGCTCTTGGGCTCACCTGTTCCGCTCCGTGTAACACCGTAAGGCAATCAAACAGGCAAAACATCAGTATAGAGAAAAAGTGGAGTCGCAATTCAACGGCTCAGACACGATACGTATGTGGCAGGGTCTACAGACAATCACGGACTGCAAAAGGAAAACCAGCCACCTCATGGACATCGACGTCTTGCTTCCGGACAAGCTAAACACCTTTTTCGCCCACTTTGAGGATAACACAGTGCCACCGACGTGGCCCGCTAGCAAGGACTGTGGGCTCTCCTTCTTCGTAGCTGAAGTGAGTAAGACATATAAGTGTGACATTTAAGCAGCCCAGATGGCATCCCTAGCCGCGTCCTCAGAGCATCCGCAGACCAGCTGGCTGGTGTGTTTACGGACATATTCAATATCTCCCTATCCCAGTCTGCTGTCCCCGCATGCTTCAAGATGGCCACCATTGTTCCTGTACCCAAGAAAGCAAAGGTAACTGAACTAAATGACTATCGCCCTGTAGCACTCACTTATGTCATCATGAAGTGCTTTGAGAGACTAGTCAACGATCATATCACCTCTACCTTACCTGACACCCTAGACCCATTTCAATTTGCTTACCGCCCCAATAAATCCACAGACGATGCCATCGCACTGCACACTGCCCTATCCCATCTGGACAAGAGGAATACTTATGTAAGAATGCTGTTCATTGAATATAGTTCAGCATTCAACACCATAGTACTCTCCAAGTGCATCATTAAGCTTGAGGCCCTGGGTCTGTGCAACTGGGTCCTGGACTTCCTGACGGGCCGCCCCCAGGTGGTGAAGGTAGGAAACAACACCTCCACTTCGCTGATCCTCAACACTGGGGCCCCACAAGCGTGTATGCTCAGCCCCCTCCTGTACTCCTTGCTCACCCATGACTGGGTGTCCACGTACGCCTCCAACTCAATCATCAAGTTTGCAGACGACACAACAGTAGTAGGCCTGATTACCAACATTGACGAGACAGCCTACAGGGTGAGGGCTCTGGGAGTGTGGTGCCATGAAAATAACCTCTCACTCAACGTCAACAAAGCAGATGATTGTGGACTTCAGGAAACAGCAGAGGGAGCATCCCCCTATCCACATCGACGAGACCGCAGTGGAGAAGGTGGAAAGCTTCAAGTTCCTCGGCGTATACATCACTGACAAAACTGAAATGGTCAACCCACATAGACAGTGTGGTGAAGAAGGTGCAACAGCTCATCTTCAACCTCAGGAGGCTGAAGAAATTTGGCTTGGTACCTAAAACCCTCACAAACTTTAACAGATGCACAATTAAGAGCATCCTGTCGGGCTATATCACCGCCTGGTATGGCAACTGCACCGCCCACATACGCAGGGTTCTCCAACGCATCACTGAGGGCAAACTAGCTACCCACCCGAGCCACTGTCTGTTCATCCCGCTATCATACAGAAGGCAAGGTCAGTACAGGTGCATCAAAGCTAGGACAGAGAGACTGAACAGTTTAATCCGACTGTTAAATAGCCATCACTACCTCTCACATTAGAGGCTGCTGCCTATATATGTAGACTTGAAATCACTGGCCACTTTAATAGGTGGAACACGAGTCACTTTAATAATGTTTACATATTTTGCATTACTAATCTCATGTATATACATGTATATACTGTGTTCTATTCTACTGTATCTTAGTCTATGCCGCTCCGACATTGCTCGTTCATATATTTATATATTCTTAATTCCATTCCTTTACTTAGATTTGTGTGTGTATTGTGAAATGGTTAGATATAACTTCTTAGATATTGCTGCACTGTTGGAGCTAGAAACACAAGCGTTTCGCTACATCCGCAATAACATCTGCTAAACACGTGCGTGTGACCAATAAAATGTGATTTGAAGAGTGTGCAAAGCTGTCATCAAGGCAAAGGGTGGTTACTTTGAAGAGTCTCAAATCTATTTTGATTTGTTTAACACTTTTTTGGTTACTACATGATTCCATATGTGATATTTCATAGTTTTGATGTCTTCCCTATTATTCTACAATGTAGAAAATAGTAAAAATAAAGATAAACCCTTGAATGAGTAGGTGTGTCCAATCTTTTGACTGGTACTATACATCTAATATGCTAAAGTAAGCTGTGTATGACCTGCAATTACTAGAGAGGTTGAATATGTTTATTTGCTAAAAGTGTGATTTTGTATTGTTGAACAAATGACATGCATGACATTAAATCTACTACTCAGTCAACTAATGTTTCTGTTAATCAACACACAAAATCATCACGTTACACAGGAAAGCAACTTGCATCACAAACATTTCTTTCAAATAGACAATTTTTCCTCCGAATGGAAAGGCAGCGGCACATCCAGACACAYATTTTAGCACACTGAGAAAGACAACTGTCACTTTATTCTCAGTACATTATGCCTACGGGGTGAAATTCTCATCTAGACAGTCATATTCATGTGGAGGCGCCATTACATATGGATTACATTTATTTATGCTGGAATATACAGAGTAAAGAATAGACCAGAAAGAGATTAGACAGATGAGTGTTTAACAATGTACATTTGGAAATATAAAGCTGATTATTTGGCACACATACAGACAGGTTGTGAGTACAAAAGGTTAGAAGGCATGGTAATATGGATAATAATTTTTCACAATGCTAATGCAATGTGCAGTGTGTGTTGAACCCTCCTTGGACCTGGATAGGACCACACCCCTCCCACACTCCCCACCCAACAGAGGTGTATTCAGTGACATTTAAATGTTCAAAACAGTGCATATAGAATTTTAAGGAATAAACAAACGATTMCGTTTCAAACATGACACACAATCCAACTGTCTCTGTTCTACAAAACATATCTGAATGTTCTGCAACACAACTCCCTCCYGAACAGAGCCCTGATCCCCATGCCCTCCCCACCCAATAGACCTGTGTTCAAATATGATTTTTTTCTTCAAATACTTTTCAGTGTTTGATTTAGCCTGACTAGAGTGCCAGATGGGTAGGGGTTGTACTTTTGGGACCATTCCATTGGTTCCAATGTGTCAGGCAAGCYCAATTAAGCGCAGCTAAAGCATTTGCAAGGAAACAAATCATATTTGAACCCAGATAAGCACCCTTCGCCTCCCCCTCAGACGTCGGCACTGTTCGAGCCCATCCCCCTTCCACCACACAGACACATGCAGACAAGCACACAGCAGCCCCCAACCATGAGCATGCCCAGGAAGATGTATACCAGAGTGGTGGTCCAGAAGGCAAACAGATACAGGGTTTTGTTGCAGTGGAGAGCKTCTCCTTCATTATAGTTTGCAGGGAATATAGAGTAGATCCACACGTTGCCTGGAGATGGAGAGATAGAAGGGAGGGTGAAGAAATAGAAGGGAAGGCTGATAACCCTTTTGAATACATTACGGGCTGGTTTTGTGGGTTCCTGGGCACAAATAAAGTTAAGTCCTTGACTAAAAAAACATACTTAAAAAGAGAGTCTTCATTGAGAGTGCTTCTTAATCCAGGGAGGAGACTGGCCCTATATGTTCAGATTTTGTCAAACAACAACATACTCTGATCTCTGCTAGTTTAATCCTCCCAAAATCGTTATGTACCTGTCACAGGTGTGACGAATACCCTTAATTACTGTGCATGCTTCTACCCATGTGCTATTGCTTGAATCATTGAGTAATACGATTAGCTCCTCATTTGTCCCTGCCCCTTTATAACATTTGTTTGGGGTGTGGCTGCCCTGGGGAAGGTGYAGGTGAGAGGGAAGTTAAGTTTGTTTGGAGGYTGTGGCAGAGCTCCTGTGAAGCCTTGGCAAAGATAAGTATTACTTGGATGAGATTATGATTTACATTAAGGATATGATTAAAGTTCATGTGCTTTCCTTGCACTGAAACCTGTTTTTGTTTGATTTAATTATTTGATTGTGTGACTTATGTTATATCCTCCATTTTGTTTGCTAAGCAAAAGATAACTTGGTTAATGGAAGCCGAAATTGGAAGATAAATTAACTTGTGAACCGATACCGGCTTCTGATTTTCCTGTCTTGTATTTCCACTTATTTRTGTGTATTAGGTAGTTGTTGTGGAATTGTTAGATTACATGTTAGATATTGCTGYACTATTGGAACTAGAAGCACAATCATTTTGCTATACTCGCAATAACATATGCTAACMATGTGTATGTGACCAATAATTTTKGGGGGGGAGYATTAGTGAGGYCGGTCACTGATGTTGTGCAACGCGACGAGGCCTGGCTCGCAGTCAGCATTCCRAAGGTGTTYGATGGGGTTGAGGTCAGGGCTCTGYGTAGGCCATACAAGTTTGTCCACACTGATCTCGACAAACCCTTTCTGTATTGACCCCGCTTTGTGCACGGGGGCATTGTCATGCTGAAACTGTTGCCACAAAGTTGAAAGCACAGATTTGTGAAAAACAGCCCCAGACCATTATTCCTCCTCCACCAAACGTTACAATTGGCACTGCATTCGGGCCTGTAGCGTTCTCCTGGCATCTGCCAAACCCAGATTCGTCCGTCAGACTGCCATCACTCCAGAGAACGGATTTCAACTGCTCTAGAGTCCAATGGCGGCGAGTTTTTCACCACTCCAGCTGACGCTTGGCATTGCGCATGGTGATCTTAAGCTTGTGTGCGGCTGCTCGGCCRTGGAAACCCATTTCATTAAGCTCCTGACAAAGTTATTGTGCTGACATTGCTTCCAGAGGTAGTTTGGAACTCGGTAGTGAGTGTTGCAACTGAGGACAGACAATCTTTACGTGCTTTAGCACTCGGCGGTCCCGTTCTGTGAGCTTGTGGGCATAGCACTTTGCGGTTGTGCCATTGTTGCTCCTAGACGTTTCCACTTCACAATAACAGCACTTACAGTTGACCGAGGCAGCTCTAGCAGGGCAGAATTTTGACAAACTGACTTGTTGGAAAAGTGGCATCCTATGATGGTGCCAAGTTGAAAGTCACTGAGCTCTTCAGTAAGATCATTCAACTGCCAATGTTTTTCTATGGAGATTGCATGGTTGTGTGCTTCGATTTTATACACCTGTCGGCAACGGGTGTGGCTGAAATAGCCCAATCCACTCATTTGAAGGGGTGTCCACATACTTTGTATATAATAAAAGACATGTAGGCTAATTAAATCATTATGGAGCAGAGCACAGACTAAGCCGTAAAAGTTTGAACCCGTCGCATGCCGCAATACTTGACTATGTCATCACACAGTTCCATGGTTAGTGCAGGCAATAGACAAGGGTTGAGTCTACTATCGTACACTATTCTTCCTATTATAATTCTATGTACACTAATCTTCCAACATTACCATGGGTTAAAGAACTAAAAGTGGCAATTTTCATTCATGTGTAAAGGCTCTCCAAACCTGTTTTTATTATTATTCATAAATACATTCCTAACTCTAAATAATGACAAGATCAGAGTATTTTTAACTCTACCAGGTGGTGTTAAAACGGAGACGAATATGCATATATTTAGATGGCTTTCTTTCATTGATCCCTAATATTCTGAATCTGTTCTCTCGATATATTCTATTGAGTCTGTCGACAAAATAGGGAGGGGGAGGGTGGCCAATTCTAATGAAAGGTACACTGTATTTAAAGGGATGGCTTAAGATAAATGTACCAAAAATGAAAACTCCACCAGAAAATATGTTGGCCAGCAAGTGGGAGGGTTTTCAGCAGTTGAATGAAATGTATTCAGAGTGAGCAAGGTAGCCACACCTGCAGAGTGMGTTACGTGACTAAATAAGGTAAGACCACCTAAAGCGAGATCGATTCAAGAACGGAGCAAATCGAGTCAAGACCAGAGAGGGGGCGAGACCAAGTCAACTGTACAAATCCGTCATCAAGGSAAAGGGTGGCTATTTGAAGAATCTAAAATCTATTTTGATTTAACACTTTTTTTGTTTACTACATGATTCCATATGTGTTGCTTCATAGTTTTGATGTCTTCACTATTATTCCACAATGTAGAAAATAGTAAAAATAAAGGAAAACCTTTGAATGAGTCGGTGTTCTAAAACTTTGGACCGGTAGAGTATGTCCGAGTGAATGGACTGCTTTTCCTTTAACATCACGCTGTGTGTGRCTGCTGTCTTTCCATYGGCCCTATGCAGTTGTGTAGTGGTGCATACTAAAAGTTTGCCAAAAAAATCSCAAACGGCCTGCCCAGYGACGGAAAGGCCCCATGGGTGAAAATTCTATGTTTTACCATGGTTTTTATTMGTTTTCCACACTTTCTTTATAGAAAAACAAACATGTGATGTTAAGTCCACAACAATGCTTAAAACATATTAGGAGACCATTTAGGAGGTCTGAGAAAAATATAAATGAATATATTTTTGGGGGGGATGGGGTACTGWGGACTATTTTTGTAATAATATATTTTTCTGTTTTTGCTCAATCTGATTGGGTGAGTCTGGCTCCCTAGTGGGTGGGCTTGTCCACCCAGGCCCACCCATGCCTACGCCCCTAATGCAAACAGGGCATGATGACTGAATGGCGGATAAAAAAGAGCCTACTAACCAAGACTTTCGGATCAAACTTTTTCAATACCTGGTTTGCATACCCATTGTTGCCTTAGTTCGCATTTACTGGTAGATATCATACKTCGAAACGTTTTTCCTACCGACCGGCTACCAATGTCCTTCTGTGAGCTGCTCCATGCCAAAACCAGTTGAGCGCTGCGCACTCTTGCTGCCTGCATTTGATATTCCGCTGCAACTAGGCTGTGTGCAGCGCACATGTGAATATATTTCACGTTCTTTGCGATTTTGTAGGCTACATCCAACCTGACAGAGCTTGAGAGGATCTGTAGAGAAGAATGGGAGAWACTCYCCAAATACAGGTGTGCCAAGCTTGTAGCGTTATACGCAAGAAATCTCAAGGCTGTAATCACTGCCAAAGGTACTTCAACTGAGTAAAAGGTCTGAATATTTATGTAAATGTGATATTCCAGTTTTTCTTAATCTGTTTTTGCTTTGGAAAGGAAAGGGTTTATCTCAAATGGCCAGATTTTAGGCAGAGTAATCCCACCTCAAACCACACCCCGAAACCAACTCKCGTTTGAATTCAGTCAGAGAGGAAGAGGCAAAGCGAGAGGATTTACTCCGCCTAAAATCTGTCTGTGAGATGAGACCTTTTTTGTATGGAGGTCTAGTGTCAAATTACGTCAGGCTTATTTGATCAGATAGAAGTTTCATAATGTTTAGGCTGTTACCAATGTACTGATATAAGTGGATGCACCTGGCATTCCGGCAACTATCTGCCCCCTCATTGGCTAGAATGGTCCCACCTGATCTCGCCTGCCTTCAATCATTGAGGACATGTATTTTCATTGTTAGAGCGGTCACTTGGCTCTCTTGTCAATATAATAGTTACTTTTTTTACTCAGTCATGGCTGCTAGCATTTCTTAATTAACCAAATCTAAAACAACGCAAAATCAGTAACTGCAATAGCCCTTTAAGTACCTACAACTTCCCTTTTTACTTCTCACTGTTGTTCACACCATTTACAACCACTCATTATCTTTCCTCACCTGCTATGAACCAGCAGAAGAGGAATAGTGACACTAGAGAGTTCCAGGCGGTACAAAGGGTGCTGAGAGGGCTCTGCTGCTGCCCCTCTTCCTGCTCCCTGGTGCAGGGTAGGCAGGACAGGACAGCCAGTGCCAGGGCAAACACCCCCGTCACCACCAGRTAGATGGGGATATAGCGCTGCTGGGGGCAGTTCTCCAGGAACATACCACCTAGTAGGGAGAAGAAGGTGTATGGGTGTCAGAAAGTAGGCTAAACAAAGGTAACTAACATTACATCTGCGTGTGTGTGTATGCGTGGGATAATAAAAATACTTTTAATTAATAGTATATGATACATACCTATTGCGATCTGGGCGACTGGCAAGGCAGTCATGATGAGTTTGGATATGACTGAAGGCACAGAGGAACAAGGCAAACAATCACAACAGTTATCTTTCGATGTTTCTGCATTCATGATGTGGCAAGTTACAATTAGCTTTTTGAAAGTCTTATATCTTAAACTTGAATCCTGACATGCAAAACATTTTGGAACTGTATCTACTGTCGATTTTAATGAAAAAAATACCAAAACGATAGTTTTTTGTGTATTATTCCTTTCAGTGGTGTACAGTGGCTAGCCACTTATCAACAAGCTGCCTGAAAACACCAGGCAGAGAAAATAAGACTACAGTTGCATCAGATAAAACATGTGGTTACATATAATGGCACATAGCAGTTTTTTTTCATAGTCCCTAACACGCACACACATACACCCATACATTCACACATAAGACAACACAAAAACACAGTTTAAAAACACAGCTTAAACTGTATGTAGGGTAGCATACCAAGCACAGGAGTACTTGGTTTGGGCGCTTGGGGCATGTTCTGCAGTAGAGTCCCGTCCTCCATTTCTGCTGATACTCACTGATCTGCAAAGTGAGGCACACAGTGAGCTGTTAGTCTAGAGTTCATTATAATCATCATTTAACTGTGCGACTGTGGATGGATACATGTCAACCGGGTCGTGTTCATTAGGCACCAAACAGAAGAAAACTGAATGAAACAAGGAGGGACTACCAGGGGTGTATTCATTAGTTGGATAGTGTTGGAAAAACGTTTTGCAACATAAATTATTTACTCCAGACGCTCTTCAACATGACGTTAAAAGCTGCTGGGTTCATAAACGGAAGTTGTAGTGTATTTTAATTTTATGGTTTCCACGCGTTGCCATTCCAATCTGAATAGTATGCTAAGTATTTGACATGAGCTGCACATCTATGAATGACAAATTCTTCCATGCTCTAAAGTGGAGCGAAGTCCACATGGTTCCTTCCAACTTCTTGCAGATACTTTTTTAAGAGACATGACTGAACTACAACTTCCATTTAAGAACAAAATGGAACTCAACAACGTTTGGAGCAGTGGAGGCTGCTGAGGGGAAGACGGCTCATAATAATGGCTGGAACGGAGCAAATGGAATGCCATCAAAAACCTGGAAACCAGAGGCCAGTTACCCCCTAGTAGGGGGAGGGGCGAGTTGCCCCCAAAACACTCATCCAACATAATACTACTTTAATATAAACATTATCAAAATGTTTCTCTTTAAACAAGTGGGTTATTTATCATAAGGCTTTCCTACTTTTATATTTTAAACATATATATAGATTTAACTTCATTGGAATATATCTACAACTTTTTCCAAATTTAAAAACATTTGATCAAGTTACCACAAAATCGTTTTGTTGAAATATCTCAGTTGTGATGACACAGAGGACATTTATTGTTACCCCAGGGGTGTAGTTACCCCCTACTACCCCAATTAACACTTGGGGTAGTTGTTGATTCAAAAGAACAAATATGACAGGCACTAATTTGCAATATAACCTAAATTGTTAGTTTGGCTTTTATAATCTATAAGGCTTAAGCATACAGACAGACAGAACAAGAAGAAGCGCAGAGAAGATGCAGAGACAGACAGCATAACAGGGAGACAAACACAATGGCTAGAGTAGAGGCAGTAGAGTAGAGGTTATAGTGGTGAGTTTAATCTGCAGTGGTATTTTTACATATTGTATTTGTTTTAAGCATGACCTAGTAAAAAAAAAAGAAGAGGAGGACCATGTCTCACCAGTACAGGGACAAAAATGGTTGAGAAATGATGTACTGTACTGCAAATGTTGTGTCAACAGTATTGCCTGCGTCTTAGTAGTGTGTGTGGAAATGAGGTGTGTGTATGTTTGGGGGATGCCGATAACTTCAGAACAAAGTTGACTACAACTACAAAGTTGCCAATGTCTTTGCAGTTGATTAAAAACAAACCGAGATGACTGAATTAAAATATAAACAGTAGGCTATAGGCCAATTTCAATCAAGTTAGTTATATTTTGCTACTGTCTGTAATTTGTCTCARTGTACACTGAACAAAAATATAAACGCAAAAATGTCAAAGATTGTCCCACTTTTTTTATTTTTTTTATTTCACCTTACCAGGTAGGCTAGTTGAGAACAAGTTCTCATTTGCAACTGCGACCTGGCCAAAATAAAGCATAGCAATTCGACACATACAACAATACAGAGTTACACATGGAATAAACAAAACATAGTCAATAATATAGTAGAACAAAAGAAAACAAAATGTCTATATACAGTGAGTGCAAATGAGGTAAGGGAGTTAAGGCAATAAATAGGCCATGGTGGCGAAGTAACTACAATATAGCAATTACACACTGGAATGATAGATGTGCAGAAGATGAATGTGCAAGTAGAGATACTGGGGTGCAAAGGAGCAAGATAAATAAATACAGTATGGGGATGAGGTAGGTAGATAGCCCATCTATGTGCAGTGATCTGTGAGCTGCTCTGACAGCTGGCACTTTAAGCTAGTGAGGGAGATATGAGTCTCCAGCTTCAGAGATTTTTGCAGTTCGTTCCAGTCATTGGCAGCAGAGAACTGGAAGGAAAGATGACCAAAGGAGGAATTGGCTTTGGGGGTGACCAGTGAGATATACCTGCTGGAGCGCGTGCTAGAGTGGGTGCTGCTATGGTGACCAGTGAGCTGAGATAAGGCGGGGCTTTACCTAGCAGAGACTTATAGATAACCTGTAGCCAGTGGGTTTGGCGACGAGTATGAAGCAAGGGCCAACCAACGAGAGCGTACAGGTTGCAATGGTGGGTAGTGTATGGGGCTTTGGTGACAAAACGGATGGCACTGTGATAAACTGCATCCAGTTTGTTGAGTAGAGTGTTGGAGGCTATAGATGGCATCACCGTAGTCGAGGATCGGTAGAATGGTCAGTTTTACGAAGGTATGTTTGGCAGCATGAGTGAAGGATGCTTTGTTGCGATATAGGAAGCCGATTTATAGATTTCATTTTGGATTGGAGATGCTTAATGTGAGTCTGGAAGGAGAGTTTACAGTCTAACCAGACACCTAGGTATTTGTAGTTGTCCASGTATTCTAAGTCAGAGCCATCCAGAGTAGTGATGCTGGACGGGCGAGCAGGTGCGGGCAGTGATCGRTTGAATAGCATGCATTTAGTTTTACTTGCATTTAAGAGCAGTTGGAGGACACGGAAGGAGAGTTGTATATTCATTGAAGTTCGTCTGGAGGTTAGTTAACAGTGTCCAAAGAGGGGCCAGATGAATACAGAATGGTGTCTGAGTAGAGGTGTATCAGAGAATCACCAGCAGCAAGAGCAACATCATTGATGTATCCAGAGAAGAGAGTCGGCCCAAGGWTTGAACCCTGTGGCACCCCCATAGAGACTGTCAGAAGTCTGGACAACAGGCCCTCCGATTTGACACACTGAACTCTGTCTGAGAAGTAGTTGGTAAAGCAGGCGAGGCAATCATTTGAGAAACCAAGGCTGTCGAGTCTGCCAATAAGAATGTGGTGATTGACAGAGTCGAAAGCCTTGGCCAGGTCGACGAATACGGCTGCACAGTAATGTCTCTTATCGATGGCGGTTATGATGTCGTTTAGAACCTTGAGCGTGGCTGAGGTGCACCCATGACCAGCTCTGAAACCAGATTGCATAGCGGAGAAGGTACGGTGGGATTTGAAATGGTCGGTAGTCTGTTTGTTAACTTGGGTTTCGAAGACCTTAGAAAGACAGGGTAGGATAGATACAGGTCTGTAGCAGTTTGGGTCTAGAGTGTCACCCCCTTTGAAGAGGGGGATGACCGCGGCAGCTTTCCAATCTTTGGGAATCTCAGACGATACGAAAGAGAGGTTGAACAGGCTAGTAATGGGAGTTGCAACAATTTCGGCAGATAATTTTAGAAAGAGAGGGTCCAGATTGTCTAGCCCGGCTGATTTGTAGGGGTCCAGATTTTGCAGCTCTTTCAGAACATCAGCTATTTGGGTGAAGGAGAAATGGTGGGGGCTTTGACAGATTGCTGTGGAGGGTGCCAGGCAGTTGACCGGGGTAGGGGTAGCCAGGTGGAAAGCATGGCCAGCCGTAGAGAAATGCTTATTGAAATTCTCAATTATMGTGGATTTATCAGTGGTGACAGTGCTTCCTAGCCTCAGAGCAGTGGGCAGCTGGGAGGAGGTGCTCTTATTCTCCATGGAGTTGCATATCACTGGGGCTATTCGATGCTAATGCAGACCGCCACAGGATGTTTTTGTGCTGGTCAAGGAGAGACAGGTCTGGAGTGAACCAAGGACTATATCTATTCCTAGTTCCATTTTTTTAAGATGGTGAGGAAGGCACTTTTAAACAATAGCCAGGCATCATCTACTGACGGGATGAGGTCAATGTCATTCCAGGATATCCCGGCCAGGTCGATTAGAAAGGCCTGCTCGCAGAAGTGTTTTAGGGAGCGTTTGACAGTGATGAGGGGTGGTCGTTTGGTCACAGACCCATTACGGATGCAGGCAATGAGGCAGTGATCGCTGAGATCTTGATTGAAAACAGCAGAGGTGTATTTGGAGGGTGATGACATCTATGAGGGTGCCCGTGTTTACGGATTTGGAGTTGTACCTGGTAGGTTCATTGATAATTTGTGTGAGATTGAGGGCATCAAGCTTGGATTGTAGGACGGCTGGGGTGTGAAGCATGTCCCAGTTTAGGTCACCTAGTAGCACGAGCTCAGAAGATAGATGGGGGGGCAATTCACATATGGTATCGAGGGCACAGCTGACTTCAATGGCTGTGCGAAGTTCCTTGATATTGGTGGGAACTGGAACACACTGTTGTACACGTCAATCCAGAGCATCCCTAACATGCTCAATGGGTGACATGTCTGGTGAGTATGCATGCCATGGAAGAACTGGGACATTTTCAGTTTGCGACATGGGGCCCTGCATTATCATGCTGAAACATGAGGTGATGGCGGCGGATGAATGGCATGACAATGGGCCTCAGGATCTCAACACGGTATCTCTGTGCATTCAAATTGCAATCGATAGAATACAATTGTGTTAGTTGTCCGTAGCCTATGCCTGCCCATACCATAACCCCACCATGGGGCACTCTGTTTTACAATATTGACATCAGCAAACTGCTCGCCCACATGACACCATACACGCTACGCTGTCTGCCATCTGCTYGGTACAGTTGAAACTGGGATTCATCTGCGAAGAGCACACTTATCCAGCATGCCAGTGGCCATCGAAGGTGAGCATTTTCCCACTGAAGTCGGCTACGACGGCGAACTGCAGTCAGGTCAAGACCCTGGTGAGGATGACGAGCATACAGATGAGCTTCCCTGAGATGGTTTCTGACAGTTTGTGCAGAAATTCTTTGATTGTGCAAACCCACAGTTTCATCAGCTGTCCGGGTGCCTAGTCTCAGACGATCCCGCAGGTGAAAAAGCCGGATGTGGAGGTCCTGGGCTGGCGTGGTTACACGTGGTATGGGGTTGTGTGGCCGGTTGGAAGTACTGCCAATTTTCCAAAACAACGTTGGTAGAGAAAATAACATTATCTGCCAAAAGCTCTGGTGGACATTCCTGCAGTCAGCATGCCAATTGCACGCTCCCTCAACTTGAGGAGAATTGTGTTTGACAAAACTGCACATTTCAGAGTGGCCTTTTATTGCCCCCAGCACAAGGTGCACCTGTGTAATGATAATGCGGTTTAATAAACTTCTTGATATACTACACCCGTCAGGTGGCTGTATTATCTTAGCAAAGGAGAAATGCTCACTAACAGGGATGTAAGCAAATTTGTGCACAACATTATAGAGAAATAAGCTTTTTGTGCATATGGAACATTTTTGGGATCTTTTRTTTGAGCTCATGAAATATGGGAACAACACTTTACATTTTGGGTTTATATTTTTGTTCAGAATATAGTACCAGTCAAAATTTCGGATACACCTGTTCATTCATGGGTTTTTCTTTATTTTGACTATTTTCTACATTTTAAAATAATAGTGAAGACATCAAAAATATGAAATAACACATATGGAATCATGTAGTAAYCAACAAAGTGTTGAACAAATATTTGAGATTCTTCAAAGTAGCCACCCTTTGCCTTGATGACAGCTTTGCACACTCTTGGCATTCTCTCAACCAGCTTCATGAGGTAGTCGCCTGGGATGTATTTCAATTAACAGGTGTGCCGTATTAAAAGTTCATTTGTGGAATTTCTTTCCTTCATAATGCATTTGAGCCAATCAGTTGTGTTGTGACAAGGTAGGGGTGGTATACAGAAGTCAGCCCTATTTGGTTAAAGACCAAGTCCATATTATGGCAAGAACAGCTCAAATAAGCACAGAGGAATGGTAGTCCATCATTACTTTAAGACATGAAGGTCAGCCAATCCGGAAAATTTCAAGAACTTTGAAAGTTTCTTCTAGTGCAGTCGCAAAAACCAAGCGCTATGATGAATCTGGCTCTCATGAGGACCGCAACAGGAAAGGAAGACCCAGAGCTACCTCTGCTGCAGAGGATAAGTTCATTAGTTACCAACCTCAGAAATTGCAGCCCAAATAAATGCTTCACAGTGTTCAAGTAACAAACGCATCTCAACATCAACTGTTGAGAGGAGACTGCGTGAATCTGGCCATCATTGTTGAATTGCTGCAAAGAAACCTACTAAAGGACACCAATAAGAACAAGCAATGGACATTAGACCAGTGGAAATCTGTCCTTTGGTCTGATGAGTCCAAATGTGAGATAAAAAAAAATTAAAATGGTTCAAATCGTACGTGAACGGATGTTCTCCGCATGTGTGGTTTCCACCGTGAAGCATGGAGGAGGAGGTGTGATGGTGTAGGGTGCTTTGCTGGTGAAACTGTCAGTGATTTATTTAGAATTCAAGGCACACTTAACCAGCATGGCTACCACAGCATTCTGCAGCGATACGCTATCCCATCTGGTTTGCGCTTAGTGGGACTATTGTTTGTTTTTCAACAGGACAATGACCCAACACACCTCCAGGCTGTGTAAGGGCTATTTGACCAAGAAGGAGAGTGATGGAGTGCTGCATCAGATGACCTGGCCTCCACAATCACCCGACCTCAACCCAATTGAGATGGTTTGGGATGAGTTGGACCGCAGAGTGACGGAAAAGCAGCCAACAAGGGCTCAGCATATGTGGAAACGCCTTCAAGACTTTTGGTTGAGAATGCCAAGAGTGTGCACAGCTGTCATCAAGGCAAAGGGTGGCTACTTTGAAGAATCTCTAATATAAAATATATCTTTACCCTGKTTTCTCCCCAATTTCGTGGTATCCAATTGGTAGTTAGTCTTGTCTCATTGCTGCAACTCCCGTACGGACTCAGGAGAGGTGAAGGTCGAGAGCTGTGTGTCCTTCGAAACACAACCCAACCAAGCCAAGCCGCACTGCTTCTTGACACAATGCCCACTTAACCCAAAAGCCAGCCGCACCAATGTGTCGGAGGAAACACCGTGCACCTGGCGACCATGTCAGCATTCACTGCGCCTGGCCCGCCACAGGAGTCACTAGTGCGCAATGGGAGGTGAGATGGGACAAGAACATCCCTGCCGGCCAAACTCTCCCCTAACTCGGACAACGCTAGGCCAATTGTGCGCCGCCCCATGGGTCTCCCGGTTGCAGCCGGCTGCGACAGAGCCTGGACTCGAACCCAGAGTCTAGTGGCATAGCTAGCACTGCGATGCAGTGCCTTAGACCACTGCGCCACTCGGGAGGCCATTTAAAATATATTTTGATTTGTTGAACACTTTTTTGCTTACTACATGATTCCATATGTGTTATTTCATAGTTTTGTCATCCTACAATGTAGAAAATAGTCAAAATAAAGAAAACCCCTTGAATGAGCAGGTGTGTCCAATCTTTTGATTGGTACTGCATTTCATGATGTGTAGCCTGATACGAAAGCAGCTCTCCCTTACTTTCGATCCTATCAGAATCAGCAACGCAATTAGCAACCGTTCTCTCTGCTTGGTGTATTGTTACATCTTCGACTGTTGTAGGAAAGATGCATCGTTAAAACACTTGTAAGCATGAATTCCATCACTATCGGGAAACAGGTGTGGTGATACTGATGATTTGTCAGCACAGATGGTTTGTTTAGGATACATAGCAGGTGAGGATAATTAACTTGGCAGGTTAGGATAACGTGGTGGGTAAGATTAATTAACGTGGCAGGTTAGTAGAACTAACGCAGCATGCTAGGTGAATTAATGGAGCAGGTTAGGAGAATGTGGTTAAGGTTAGGGTTTGGCTAAAAGACATTTCCTGCTTGATTCGAAAATGTTGTCGGMGGCGCCATATGGATGGTGCGACGCAATTGCGTAGTCAAATTGAGCTCTGTACTACAACGCTGTGCACCTCTCAAATTTTAAAAAGATGCAGAGGGCTCCATAAAGCTTCTTTTWAAAAAAACTTTATTTAACTAGGCAAGTCAGTTATTAAGAACAAATTCTTATTTATGATTGGTTGAGGGTGGGAGGTCCTGTATAAACTCACTTCCTTGACAGCTTCCTTCGCAACAGCTCTCTGATGCACCGCGAAGTATGAATGCCCTGACTTCTGCAAAGGCCATATCACCATTAATGCTGCACGGCCAATGCAGACATTGGCTTGACCATGCAGCGCCTTTTAGCTTCAATGCTACAGTTGTCAACAACTGTTGTCCCCGACGCAACCACTATATGTAGCTGTAGACCTACTCCATCTAGCCACAGTGGCAGAAACTTAAGCAAAGCATCTGTGGTGACAAATCATCGGTATCATAACACCGGGCCCTATTCTGTTTGACCACAAGGGAAAACTCTGGGAACAAATGACCTATCACATGGCCTAACACATGCTGCATGGACAGAACCCCTGGTAACCCAGAGTAACCCAATTACCTAGTAAATCTGAACAGGCATGACTCCACATCTGAGGCTAACAATGCAGCAGTCAGCCTCATAGTAAAAGCCAAGGATATCTGGTTTAAGTCTCCACGAGTTCAGTGGCTGAGCCTTGTGCTGCTCTAAGAGGGTAAGAATGTCTGAGTAAAGAGCAGTAGAATAAGTACTAGAACAGGGTAGTATAACATAATTAATTTGATTTATTTTACTAGGCACGTCTTATTTACAATGACGGCCTAGGAACAGTGGGTTAACTGCCTTGTTCAGGGGCAGAACGACAGATTTTTACCTTGTCAGCTCGGGGATTCGATCTACCAACCTTTCAGGTTACTGGCCCAACGCTCTAACCACTAGGCTACCTGCCGCCCCAAAGAGGAGAATGTATGGAGAAACTTCTTAGAATGGCCCTGAAATTATAATTTTCTGRCGAGGGCTTCAGTTTAAGATTTCAACCACATTCCATAATCCAACATTATATTACCTACTACACCCTGAGCCTCCAAGGCCATAGTCCAATGGTCATTGCTTACAGTATTCTCTGCATGGGCCTCTTTCCATTGTGTACAGAATTGTCCAGGTAAAAATGTGTTTATATATATATATTTCAGCTGGTGTGTGAGATATCATAGCTGTGGTTGGTTGATTCCCCCATTCTCCAAACGAAGCTACAAGTAGTGTTAACTCCAGATCAAGCTCTGGATCAACTATTACACAGAACCCAGATCTGCTGTGAAACTGGCTCTCCTCCAGCAGAGGATTACAATCTCACATCACCAATCACATGCTTTCTGCATTTCCTTTGGTCTTGTGAAATAGAGCAACCACTCACTCACCATTTGACTAATATTTTGTAGTTATGGCTACAGAATTATGGATATGGTGATGGCCTAAATTGGCCATGTATTTGTTATGGATTGATATTATTTACAAGATTGATCAAATCACGTTAATTGTCGGTAAACTATCCGTGAACAATATAACACATTTCTCACTTGCTTTTACAACATTAGCCCCCTACGAACCATCCTGATATCGCAAGCTTACATTCTGTTTCGCTACAGGAATGTGTAGCGAAACAGAAACAGTAAACTCGCGAGAACAGGGTGGTTCGTACGAGTCTAACAGGTGAGGTACACCTGGAAAAACCTGTATTTATCGGGTGTTAAGAATGGGGACTTTCGATTTATTTTACAAACGTTATATTGTTGCTTGACATTCCAAGCAAATAAAGTTGCGCTTTTCTGCAGCAATTATTAAACAGAGTAGGCCTACCAGTTGCTGACCATATAATATGGGGTGTATTCATTCTGAGAAACCGTTGCAAAACGTTTTGCAACTAAAACAAATACGTTTATATTAGACAAATGCATGTAGGTACTCCCCGTTCCGTTCGCTTCCATTTAAGAACCGTTTTGCAACAGAATTGGCGGAATGAATACACCCATCGTATCTTAGTAAGCAAAGAGTTTACAGTATCCGAAAATAATATTTTACCTGTCGGTCGTAGTTGTGACAGTGTACAAATCACCAGTTACTGCGATGGCGTCATAAAAGTAGAGACGGATGAATGTAGATTAGAGGCTAAATGAAAGTATAGACACAAAGTAGACTGAAGATTCAGCAAATTCAATTCTGTAAACTTCCTCCCTCTTTCTCCGTTGCTCCGGTGGAGTGACGGAGGGAGGGAGGGAGGGACCATCCTAGCAGATCACGCTGTTGCTGAACATACCGAAACCCCGCACAGTGATATGAACAAGCTAGAGGATCAAAACAGCAATGTATCATGGGCAAATTGTGACCAACTGATCTATAAATATTAATGAGTAATTATTTATTATGAAAGATGATTTGTAGATCAGTCCGTTGGCTATTCCCTGCAGTCGTTTTGATGTTCTCGAACACGGCCAACGGGCGTGTTTGAGTGGTAAACCGAAAGTTGTTGACTGTAGACGGAAGTCGAAGGGAGAGGTAGGTCTACACGAACAGCAAGTCTGACAACTTCTGCTGTTTMGAGGAAATGTGAAAGTAGCTAGGTTTTCATCCAATTGGCGACTGATTTTCATGCAAATATTCTAAAATACGCATAAAGAAAATATGCGCATTTTACCACCAGTGGTGTGTTTCTACCAGACGGACCAAAACGGAGTTTTCATGTTGGCCTAACGAATACAAATCTAAAGTCCAATGTGTTTCCATATAATTTTCATAGTAGTAGTTTTGTCACAAAAACTGTTGCATTAAATAGCAAATGTGTCTACTCTAGCCAACAACTCACAGATACAAGGCTAGTTAAAGATTAGATAAATAGTTTTAAGTCGAGGTTAAATAAAATAGTCTACATTGAGTATATTATGGATAAGAGCAATAACACTTATTTGTCAAATGGCATCGATCATGTCACCAGAATAAGACCCTCAATATTTATTGAAAGGAGCATCAAGCTCATCAACTTGCATTGCTCCTTTCCAAWAAATATCGAGGGTCTTATTCTGGTGACATGATTGATGCCATTTGACAATTATAAGTGTTATTGCTCTTATCCATAATAATCTCGATAATGTAGACAATTTTTTACTACCCTGTGAGAATTATGTATTTCTTGCAGTGAAAGTATACAACAAATGTTAATTTTGTCTCAGGAACAGAAGTGGAAAATATCTAATATTTATTTTTGTCAGCATCTCTTGAGAAAATGTGAATGAGTATCATTGACACTTATGTGAGTAGACAGTATTTCAACCACATAAAATATGCACCCAAGACCAACTGAAATCTTTTTCAGAATMATGTTTCTTCATTTTCTCAGCTTTTMATTTCCTTAAAACCCGTCAAACTGATGACATTTGGACATTTTGCACAGGACCAATCGTTTCACTGTTTTGGAGTTAATGCGTTTTCTCCCCGGTCCCTAAACGAAACCAACTACCTGTTAGATTACTAAGGCATTAATTATATCAATGTATTTAGTCTTCTGGTGCAACAAATTATGACAGAAGAGAAGCTGCATGTATCAAGCTATAGTTGACAAACAAATGGCCTACCAAATGTCAAATTATAATATGGCTTACCAAATGTTGGAAATCAGGGGTGAAAGTAGCCAGTAGTGAATTATAGTAGGCTAAATTATTATGGTGGATTGAACAGGTAGTCTACTTTCTGAAGTGATTTGTTTGACAATCAGATGAAAACATCATCACACAACACCCATGATATGTGAAACTGAGCCTGCACAGACCGCAAAAACATCTGCAAAAACAACATTAAATGGGATAAGCTGTTTACATGCCATAAGATCCGCATATCCCAGGCCTCTTATCCGGGTTTGTCATAACCAAGATACAAGATTTTTTTCCCTGGTTATTGTAAACGGGATATGATGTTTAAATGCATTAACTCAAAAACAGAATACCTGAGTAGCCTATCCCCAATCATAAGGGGATATTGGTGGGCATGTGCATGTGGTCACTGGGGGAGGACCACACAACAAATCATCGTGTGACTCCAAGTTCACTTCTATGTGGTGGTTATTATATCAATATTTGCACATCGAGGAGTTTTCACAACCATTTCTCGCAGAATTGACGAGGTGAGATTTTTTTGTCGGTAGAAACGCTTTTATGCACAAATATTGAGATATATAACCATCATGCACTGGTCATCCCCAAAGCCAACACTTACTTTGGTCTCCTTTCCTACCAGTTCTCTGCTGACAATGACGAATTGCAAAAATCTCTGAAGCTGGAGTCTTATATCTCTCTCTAACTTTAAGCATCAGCTGTCAGAGCAGCTTACCGATCACTGTACCTGTTGTGGCGTACAGCAGGTCAGCCACCAGGGGGAGACTCGTCGAGGCCTGGTGACAGACCTGCTGTACGCCACAACAGGTACAGTGATCGGTAAGCTGCTCTGACAGCGTACAGCAGGTCAGCCACCAGGGGGAGACTCGTCGAGGCCTKGTGACAGACGGAGTATACATCACGAGGCGATGGCTCCATCTGCTGGACGTGCCAGGTCTCGACGGGCTCTCCGGTCAGGAGTCAGGACTAATTGGGGCTGATGAGTGATCAAGGGCTGATTGCTCACCAGCTGTGCAAGGCCCATAAAGCTGCCAGAAGGGCAGCRCACATAAGAGTTGGGGAAGAAAGGACTCCCGTATAGTTGGGGACGATTGCAGAGGTATGAGGGAGTTCAGTTTTTGTGCCCGACAGGATACAGCAAGACCCGGAAGACGGTATCCCAGAGAGGTCTCCCCTATGAGACCCTATCCTTTTCTTTTTGATTGATTATTTAAACACCCTTGAAACCGAGCTAATCGTACTCTGTCCGTGTCTGATCTGTGTAAACGTCTTGACCAAACCCCCTGGTCTGCCACACTGTACACAGCCAATCTGTAAATAGCACACCCGACTACCTCATCCCCATATTATTACTTAACCTCTTGCTCTTTTGCACCCCAGTATCTCTACTTGCACTTCATCTGCACATCTATCACTCCAGTATTAATGTTAAATTGTAATTATTTTAGCCTCTATGGCCTATTTATTGCCTTACCTCCCTACTCTTCTACATTTGCACACACTGTACATAGATCTTAATATTTTTATTTTCTTTTGTGTTATTGACTATGTTTGTTTATGTGTAACTCTGTTGTTTTTGTCACACTGCTATGCTTTATCTTGGCCAGGTCACAGTTGTAAATGAGAACTTGTTCTCAACTGGCCTACCTGGTTAAATAAAGGTGAAATAAAAAAAATCATATTGGAGAAAACTTGGAGTCACGCGATAACATGTTGTGTGGTCCTCCCACTGTGACTCATCTGGAAAGCATACAATTTGAGGCTACAGATTAAATAAATGATAAACTTCACAAGGTGGTGCAAGTTGATGAGCTTGATGCTCCTTTCCAATAAATATTGAGTCTTATTCTGGTGACATGACCATTGATGATTGGCTGCAGTTTGACAAAGAGAAATAAATTAGCTCTTTTGTCAATCTCATAATGTAGGCTATAAATTGTGCGCTCAAGCCAACAGCGTGCAGGTAGCCTATCTGCTGTCGCCGTTGGCTAGAGCGCATGTGCCAAAATCGCTATATAACACAAAAAAAATGTGAGAAAAACAGAGTTGACAATCCGATTCAAACCCATTTAACTTGCATTTTTTTATTCGGTACACGGGAATGTGACCGCAAAAGGTATTTTTATGCACATTATGCACAGCCTTTTGTGTGCAATAAGTCAATTTGATGGAAAGCTATCTAACCACGATTCCATCCACAGTTTTTATGCAAGTAAAGTCATACTGTATAAAAAATGAATGGCACCTGTGATGGAAACAGGATGTTTTGGTACAATTGTAAAAAATACTGACATCATTTGTTCGTTTTACATGGTGGGATCCTTTTGTGTAAATAAAATGAATTATGTGAGAAATGGGGTGGTAAGGCTTGATAAAATAACCAGAATATCAAAGTAAACTGGTCAAGCGATCATTTGGTGTGTGATCCTCCCCATATAACGTGGGAAACCATGCAGTTTATTATGCAACTCACTGCCTTCCTGAAGACAAACAATGTATACGAAACGCTTCAGTCTGKTTTTAGACCCGATCATAGCACTGGGACTGCACTTGTGAAGGTGGTAAATTACCTTTTAATGGCGTCAGACCGAGGCTCTGCATCTGTCCTCGTGCTCCTAGACCTTAGTGCTGCTTTTGATACCATCGATCACCACATTCTTTTGGAGAGATTGGAAACCCAAATTGGTCTACACGGACAAGTTCTGGCCGGGTCAGATCTTATCTGTCGGAGAGATATCAGTTTGTCTCTGTGGATGGTTTGTCCTCTGACAAATCAACTGTTAATTTCGATGCTCCTCAAGGTTCCGTTTTAGTACCACTATTGTTTTCACTATATATTTTACCTCTTGGTGATGTCATTCGAAAACATGTTAACTGTCACTGCTATGCGGATGACACACAGCACATTCTGCTGAACTATGAAGCCCCAAAATTGCCATCGCTGGAGGCCTGTGTTTCAGACATAAGGAAGTGGATGGCTGCAAATGTTCTACTTTTAAACTTGGACAAAACAGAGATGCTTGTTCTAGGTCCCAAGAAACAAAGAGATCTTCTGTTGAATCTGACAATTAATCTTGATGGTTGTAAAGTCGTCTCAAATAAAACTGTGAAGGACCTCGGCGTTACTCTGGACCCTGATCTCTCTTTTGATGAACATATCAAGACTGTTTCAAGAACAGCTTTTTGTCATCTACGTAACATTGCAAAGATCAGATACTTTCGTCCAAAAATGAAGAAAAATGTATCTATGCTTTTGTCACTTCTAGGTTAGACTACTGCAATGCTCTACTTTCGGCTACCCGGATGAGCACTAAATAAACTTCAGTTAGTGCTAAACACGGCTGCTAGAATCTTGACTAGAACCAAAAAAAGTATCATATTCCCAGTGCTAGCCCTCCTACACTGGCTTCCTGTTAAGGCAAGTGCTGATTTCAAGGTTTTACTGCTAACTAACAAGCATTACATGGGCTTGCTCCTACCTATCTTTCTGATTTGGTCCTGCTGTACATACCTACAAGTACGCTACGGTCACAGATGCAGGCCTCCTAATTGTCCTCTAGAATTTCTAGCAAACAGCTGGAGGCAGGGCTTTCTCTATAGAGCTCCATTTTTATGGAAGGGTCTGCCTACCCATGTGAGAGACGCAGACTCGGTCTCAATCTTTAAGTCTTTACTGAGAACTCATCTCTTCAGTAGGTCTTATGATTGAGGTTGTCTGGCCAGGAGTGTGAAGGTGAACGGAAAGGCACTGGAGCAACGAACCGCTGTTGCTGTCTCTGCCTGGCCGGTTCCTTCTCTCCACTGGGATTCTCTGCCTCTAACCCTATTACAGGGCTGAGTCACTGGCTTACTGGTGCCTTTCCATGTGCCGTCCCTAGGGGGGTGCGTCACTTGAGTGGGTTGAGTCACTGACGTGATCTTCCTGTCTTGGTTGGCGCCCCCCCCCCCCCCCTTGGGTTGTGCTATGGCCGAGATCTTTGTGGGCTATACTCGGCCTTGTCTCAGGATGGTAAGTTGGTGGTTGAAGATATCCCTCTAGTGGTGTGGGGGCTGTGCTTTGGCAAAATGGGTGGGTTATATCCTGCCTGTTTGGCCATGTCCTGGGGTATTGTCGGATTGGGCCAGTGTCTCACGACCCTCCTGTCTCAGCCTCCAGTATTTATGCTGCAGTAGTTTGTGTCGGGGGGCTAGGGTCAGTCTGTTATATCAGGAGTATTTCTCCTGTCTTATCCGGTGTCCTGTGTGAATTTAAGTATGCTCTCTCTAATTCTCTTTCTTTCTCTCTCTCTCTCGAGGACCTGAGCCCTAGGACCATGCCTCAGGACTATCTGGCCTGATGACTCCTTGCTGTCCCCAGTCCATCTGGCCGTGCTGCTGCTCCAGTTTCAACTGTTCTGCTGCGGCTATGGAACCCTGACCTGTTCACCGGACGTGCTACCTGACCCAGACCTGCTGTTTTCAACTCTAGAGACAGCAGAAGCGGTAGAGATACTCTGAATGATCGGCTATGAAAAGCCAACTGACATTTATCCTGAGGTGCTGACCTGATGCACCCTCGACAACCACTGTGATTATTTTATCTGACGCTGGCTGGTCATCTATGAACATCTTGGCCATGTTCTGTTATAATCTCCACCCGGCACAGCCAGAAGAGGACTGGCCACCCCTCATAGCCTGGTTCCTCTCCAGTTTTCCGCTTAGGTTCTGGTCTTTCTAGGGAGTTTTTCCTAGCCACCGTGCTTCTACACCTGCATTGCTTGCTGTTTGGGGTTTTAGGCTGGGTTTCTGTACAGCACTTTGAGATATCAGCTGATGTAAGAAGGGCTTTGTAAATACATTTGATTTTGATTTGATTTGGCTACAGATTAAATAAATGATGAACTTCACAGGGTGAAGAAAGTGCACTGTGACCTTGATGCGCCATTCCAATAAATATCGAGGGTCTCATTCTGGGGACATGATCGATGCTGAACTACCATTTCACAAATAAAAATATTCTCCCTCATATCCATAATAATCTCATGTAAACTAGCCTACCTACAGCGCCTATCTGCGATATGTTGGCTAGAGCGCACATTCCAAGACGAGTAGTTTTGCTACTTAATCAGTAGAGTTGAAAATACAGTATATTGAACATTCATACTTTTTTGAGGGGTAGGTTACATGAAAGCTTAAGCCCAAAGTACATTTTGTGTGCGCTGCTTCATCAAGCACGGATTTTGATTCGCATAAAGTTTGGTGGAATGGTGGGAAACTGGTGGGAAAATGCTCATATTTTCTTTATGCGGAGTTTTGAATATTCACATGAACATCTGTCGCCAATTGGATGGAAACCTAGCATTCACATATGTTATTGCCAATAGAGTGGATGCTATCGAAATGCCACTTCTCACATGGTCCAAGGAATATCTTGATTATAAGGAAATTAGTTACCAGCCCAAGCTCTTTCTAACATTCACAAGACTTGTTTTGTTTTTCTGCGATGGTTTTCTCAAAATATAAGTGCAGCATATAGGCTGCTAGAATGAGAACAAACATAACTCTGTTTGCCATTACTTCAATCCCTTGTTCCTTCCTCATTATTATTTGTGATTGTTCAACATGGAATTGTAACAGATGTGATTAAATGGTGTCTACAAAGATTTTTACTGTGTGGTAATTGATTGCAGGTCAGCATCACTACAGCCTGCAGTGTGTTTCTTATGTTGCTTTTGTCACTAAGCATGTAAAGCATTGTTCAATCATGTGAAGGACAAAACACTCACTGTACAGAAAAGGATTAGACTATACAGTAACAGTCAAAAGTTTGGACAGCTGCTCATTCCAGGGTTTTTCTTTATTTTTACAATTGTTTACATTTTAGAATAGTAGTGAACACATCAAAACTATGAAATAGCACAATTGGAACCATGTAGTAAGCAAAAAAGTGTTAACAAATCAAAATATATYTGATATTTGAGATTCTTCAAAGTAGCCACCCTTTGCCTTGGTGACAGCTTTGCACACTCTTGGCATTCCCTCAACCAGCTTCATGTGGAAACCAAGATTGAAACCTGGCACCATCCATACGGTAGCATCACGCTGTGGGGATGTTTATTAGCGGCAGGGACTGGTAGAATAGTCAGGATATAGGGAAAGATGAACGGAGCAAAGTACAGAGAGATCCTTGATGAAAGCTTGAGAGGATCTGCAGAGAAGAATGGGAGAAACTCCCCAAATACAGGTGTGTCACGCTTGTAGTGTCATACCCAAGAAGACTCGAGGCTGTAATCACTGCCAAAGGTGCTTCAACAAAGTATTGAGTAAAGGGTTTGAAAATATTTATGTAAATGTCAGTTCAGTTCTTTTTAAAAAACAGTTTTTGCTTTGTCATTATGGGGTATTGTGTGTAGATTGATGAGAAAATAAAATGTAATCCATTTAAGAATAAGGCTGTAACGTAACAAAATGTGGAAAAAGTCAAGGTGTCTGAATACTTTCTATCAGGTATCAAGGTAAGACCCAGATGCAGACCGTGTCGAAGTAACACTGTTTATTACAGCAACACGGGCAAAGGTACAAGACGGCAGGCAGAATCAGGGTCAGGTTAGGCAGAGGTCGGTAATCTAGAGGTGGGGCAAAGGTAAAGACGGCAGGCAGGGTCAGGGGCTGGCAGAGTGGTCAGGCGGGTGGGTACAGGGACAGGCAAGGGTCAAAAACCAGGACAACGGGAAAAGAGAGACTGGGGAAAAGCAGGAGCTGACACAAATGCTGGCTGGCCTGACAAACAGAACACAGGAATAAGTCCCCAGGGGATAATCAGGAAGATGGGCGACACCTGGCGGGGGGTGGAGACAACCACAAGGACAGGTAAAACAGATCAGGGCGTGACAGTACCCTCCCTCTAGGGACGCCACCTGGCGTCTTACACAGACGCATACCTGGTTGAGCGGGGTGTCGGCGTTGGAGTTCAGAGATGAGGCCTGGGTCCAGGATGTCCCTAGCGGAGACCCAGCACCTCTCCTCCGGACCATAACCCTTCCAGTCAACCAGGTAMTGGAATCCCCTGCCCCAAGGTCGAACCTGGAAACAGGAGACAAAGGGCTGTGATACATGGGTTTACATCTAGACACAGAAAAGGTAGGAAAATAYGGAGGGTACGGGGCAACAGAGAACGAACAGCAGAGGGGCTAATGATCTTGGAGCAGTGGGGAAAGGTCTCGGCTTCCGGGGGTGTAGCCGCGGCACTATAGCAGTGTGCCAGTGCCTCAGGCTTGACCTTCTTGGATACCGGTCGGTGCTGCGGAAGTGAAGTGGCCCGGGMCTTACTGCACCCCTCCCGGAGGTCCTGGTACTCCGGGGCAATTTCCAATCCCCCAGGAAGACGTCCCGGGGCAGGCAGAGCTGACTTCAGGCAATGAGTGTGGCAGGACGGGCTCCAGCCCACGATGGTACCAGTAGCCCAATCAATGGAGGGATCGTGTTGCTGGAGCCAAGAGAATCCCAATACCACGGGAACCTGCGGACACTCAACTAGCAGGAATTGGATTGTCTCGCTGTGGTTCCCTGACACTCGTAGGTTGATGGGGGTGGTATGGTGGGTGACCTGGCCTAGAGAGCGGTTGAGTGGGGATGTCCAGCTCGGACGCCAGGGTAACGTCCATAAGACTCATATCAGCCCCCCGAGTCGATGAGTATCTGGAGAGACTTGGACCGGTCGCCCCACAGCAGGGTGGCATGGAGAGGGGGGCGAGTAGGGGGAGAAGCAAAATTATCCTTAAGATCCACCAGAGTATTCATTTCTACCAATGAGCTAGATCTCTTGAAGGGGCAGATAGACACATAATGACCGGCATTACTGCAATACAGACAACTCTTAAGTTGTTAAGTCTGCGTATGCGGCCGGCTGGAGACAGCCTAGCCCTGCCAAACTGCATCGGCTTGGGAAGAGGAAAATCGGCAGTCTTCGGAGGAGCTCGGGTTAGCTCGGATCCTCACGGGAACGAAGATGCCAGGGACTTTCGGAGTTCATCGGATGCAAGGTGGGATCCTTGAGTGAGCGATTGGAACCGCAATCAGACCTCTTCTCCCTCCTACGTTCCCGTAGCCGACCATCGATCAGGATGGTTAAAGCGATGAGTGAGTCGAGATCCGTCGGTAGTTCCCGGGCTGCAAGCTCGTCCTTTACTTCCTCTGATAATCCGTGCAGGAAAGTGTCGAACAGCGCTTTCAGGTTCCAGGCAAAGCGCTGTTCCGCTGCTAGCATGTGGAAATCCACTGCATAGTCTGCCACACTGAGGGAGTCCTGCCAAAGCTGAAGTAACTTCCGGACAACCTCTCTCCCGGACACCGGAGCCCCAAACTTTTCTCACTTCCGCCACTAATACCTCCAGACTGAGGCAGACGGCAAATTGTTGCTCCCACACCGCCGTGGCCCAAGCGAGTGCCCTCCCAGACATCAGCGTAATAATGTATGCTGTCTTTGAGCGGTCCGAGGGGATTCGAAGAAGGCTGCAACTGGAAAACAGGGAGCACTGAGAGAGAAAAGACCGGCAGGTTCTGGAATCTCCATCGTAGCGCTCCGGGGGAGGCTCCGGGGGAGGTTCCCGGGACACCGAGTGGTCAGGCGGACAGGTACAGGGTCAGGACAGGTAAGGGTCAAAAACCAGAAGAACGGGTAAAGAGAGACTGGGGAAAACCAGGAGCTGACACAAAAACACTGGTTGGCTTGACAAACAAGACAAACTGGCAACACAGAAACAGATAACACAGGAACAAGTACCCAGGGGATAATGGGGAAGATGTGCGACACCTGGCGGGGGGTGGAGACAAGAACAAGGATAGGTGAAACAGATCAGGGCGTGACACTTTCTGAATGGACTGTATATTGTTGCAAGTAGGATATTTAATGTATTTATGTTAGAAATTTCACATGTAAGCCTGTGTAATTAGATTGTAAGGATGAATATGTATTTAACCTCTAAATAGTCATCCACCCAAAACAGTAAACATGCATTGATAATAACCAATAATAGGTGACGACATCAACCATTTATGAGCATGTAGTGCCTTTTGCTGTAAAAAAAAAGATTCTCCCACAATGCTTAGGTTCTGACGTCAATTTGCTGTTGGTGAGAAGCAACTGCAGAAATTTCCCGTCGACTACAGTCGAAAGTTCATGACCTTTGATCACATGGTTATTGTAAAGGTCATGCAGTCGACATGTTTTTTATTTATTTTTATTTGACCTTTATTTAACCAGGTAGGCCAGTTGAGAACAAGTTCTCATTTACAACTGCGACCTGGCCAAGATAAAGCAAACCTGTGAGACAAAAACAACAACACAGAGTTACACATGGGATAAACAAACGTACAGTGAATAACACAATAGAAAAATCTATGTACAGTGTGTGCAAATGTAGTAAGATTAGGGAGGTAAGGCAAAATATAGGCCATAGAGGGGAAATAATTACAATTTAGCATTAACACTGGAGTGGTAGATGTGCAGATGATGATGTGCAAGTAGAGATATTGGGGTGCAAAAAATAAATACATAAATAACAATATGGGGATGAGGTAGTTGGGTGTTGCTATTTACAGATGGGCTGTGTACAGGTACAGTGATCGGTAAGCTGCTCTGACAGGTGATGCTTAAAATTAGAGAGGGAGATATGTCTCCAGCTTCAGTGATTTTTGCAATTCGTTCCAGTCATTGGCAGTAGAGAACTGGAAGGAAAGGCGACCAAAGAGGTGTTGGCTTTGGGGTGACCAGTGAAATATACCTGCTGGAGTGCGTGCTACGGTGGGTGTTGCTATGGTGACCAGTGAGCTGAGATAAGGCGGAGCTTTACATTTAACATTTAAGTCATTTAGCAGACCTTATCCAGAGCGACTTACAAATTGGTGCATTCACCTTATGATATCCAGTGGAACAACCACTTTACAATAGTGCATCTAACTCTTTTAAGGGGGGGGGGGGGGGTTAGAAGGATTACTTTATCCTATCCTAGGTATTCCTTAAAGAGGTGGGGTTTCAGGTGTCTCCGGAAGGTGGTGATTGACTCCGCTGACCTGGCGCCGTGAGGGAGTTTGTTCCACCATTGGGGTGCCAGAGCAGCGAACAGTTTTGACTGGGCTGAGCGGGAACTGTACTTCCTCAGAGGTAGGGAGGCGAGCAGGCCAGAGGTGGATGAACGCAGTGCCCTTGTTTGGGTGTAGGGCCTGATCAGAGCCTGAAGGTACGGAGTGCCGTTCCCTCACAGCTCCGTAGGCAAGCGCCATGGTCTTGTAGCAGATGCAGCTTCAACTGGAAGCCAGTGGAGAGAGCGGAGGAGCGGGTGACGTGAGAGAAGTTGGGAAGGTTGAACACCAGACGGGCTGCGCGTTCTGGATGAGTTGTAGGGGTTTAATGGCACCAGCAGGAGCCCAGCCAACAGCGAGTTTGCAGTAATCCAGACGGGAGATGACAAGTGCCTGGATTAGGACCTGCGCCGCTTCCTGTGTGAGGCAGGGTCGTACTCTGCGAATGTTGTAGAGCATGAACCTACAGGAACGGGTCACCGCCTTGATGTTAGTTGAGAACGACAGGGTGTTGTCCAGGATCACACCAAGGTTCTTAGCACTCTGGGAGGAGGACACAATGGAGTTGTCAACCGTGATGGCGAGATCATGGAACGGGCAGTCCTTCCCGGGAGGAAGAGCAGCTCCGTCTTGCCGAGGTTCAGCTTGAGGTGGTGATCCGTCATCCACACTGATATGTCTGCCAGACATGCGATTCGCCACCTGGTTATCAGAAGGGGAAAGGAGAAGATTAATTGTGTGTCGCTGCATAGCAATGATAGGAGAGACCATGTGAGGATATGACAGAGCCAAGTGACTTGGTGTATAGCGAGAATAGGAGAGGGCTAGAACAGAGCCCTGGGGACACCAGTGGTGAGAGCACGTGGTGCGGAGACAGATTCTCGCCACGCCACCTGAGAGGGTGGAGAGGAGGATCTGATGGTTCACAGTATCGAAGCAGCCGATGGGTCTAGAAGGATGAGAGCAGAGGAGAGAGAGTTAGCTTTAGCAGTGCGGAGCGCCTCCGTGACACAGAGAAGAGCAGTCTCAGTTGAATGACTAGTCTTGAAACCTGACTGATTTGGATCAAGAAGGTCATTCTGAGAGAGATAGCAGGAGAGCTGGCCAAGGACGGCACGTTCAAGAGTTTTGGAGAGAAAAGAAAGAAGGGATACTGGTCTTGTATTGTGACATCGGAGGGATCGAGTGGTATGTTTTTTCAGAAGGGTGCAACTCTCGCTCTCTTGAAGACGGAAGGGAGTAGCCAGCGGTCAAGGATGAGTTTATGAGCGAGGTGAGGTAAGGAGAAGATCTCGGAAATGGTCTGGAGAAGAGAGGAGGGGATAGGGTCAAGCGGGCAGGTTGTTGGCGGCCGGCCGTCACAAGACGCGAGATTTCATCTGGAGAGAGAGGGAGAAAGAGGTCAAAGCCAAGGGTAGGGCAGTGTGAGCAGAACCAGCGGGTCGTTTGACTTAGCAAACGAGGATCGGATGTCGTCGACCTTCTTTCAAATGGTTGACGAAGTCATCCGCAGAGAGGAGGAGGGGGGGGGGAGGGGGAGGGATTCAGGAGGGAGGAGAAGTGGCAAAGAGCTTCCTAGGGTTAGAGGCAGATGCTTGGAATTTAGAGTGTAGAAAGTGGCTTTAGCAGCAGAGACAGAAGAGAATGTAGAGAGGAGGGAGTGAAAGGATGCCAGGTCCGCAGGGAGGCGAGTTTTCCTCCATTTCCGCTCGGCTGCCCGGAGCCCTGTTCTGTGAGCTCGCAATGAGTCGTCGAGCCACGGAGCAGGAGGGGAGGACCGAGCCGCCTGGAGGATAGGGACATAGAGAGTCAAAGGATGCAGAAAGGGAGGAGAGGAGGGTTGAGGAGCAGAATCAGGAGATAGGTTGGAGAAGGTTTGAGCAGAGGGAAGAGATGATAGGATGGAAGAGGAGAGAGTAGCGGGGAGAGAGAGCGAAGGTTGGACGGCGCGTACCATCCGAGTAGGGGCAGTGTGGGAAGTGTTGGATGAGAGCGAGAGGGAAAAGGATACAAGGTAGTGGTCGGAGACTTGGAGGGGAGTTGCAATGAGATTAGTGGAAGAACAGCATCTAGTAAAGATGAGGTCAAGCGTATTGCCTGCCTTGTGAGTAGGGGGGAAGGTGAGAGGTGAGTCAAAAGAGGAGAGGAGTGGAAAGAAGGAGGCAGAGAGGAATGAGTCAAAGGTAGACGTGGGGAGGTTAAAGTCACCCAGAACTGTGAGAGGTGAGGTGAGCCATCCTCAGGAAAGGAACTTATCAAGGCGTCAAGCTCATTGATGCGATAAATGATAAGGATGTTAAGCTTGAAAGGGCTGTAACTGTGACAGCATGGAATTCAAAGGAGGCGATAGACAGATGGGTCAGGGGAGAAAGAGAGAATGTCCACTTGGGAGAGATGAGGATCCCAGTGCCACCACCCCGCTGACCAGAAGCTCTCGGGGTGTGCGAGAACACGTGGGCAGACGAGGAGAGAGCAAATTTGACCTAGCAAAGACTTATAGATGACGTGGAGCCAGTGGGTTTGGCGACGAATATGTAGCCAGGGCCAGCCAACGAAAGCATACAGGTCGCAGTGGTGGGTAGTATATGTAGTCACAAGTTTTACCTAGCAAAGACTTATAGATGAACGTGGAGCCAGTGGGTTTGGCGACGAATATGTAGCCAGGGCCAGCCAACGAAAGCATACAGGTCGCAGTGGTGGGTAGTATATGTAGTCACAAGTCGGACAATTTTATACCCATAATGCAACACACTTTGAAAGGCGGTGACCAACGTCAATGTCTTGACAAAAGTGATCAACTCGAACGCGCCAATTGTGTATTGTATTGACAAGATAGTCAGTGATCGCTCAGACAAAGTTTCCAATAGTTACCACAGCCACAAAGAATTGGCTATATCATAAAAAATCATGAAAACAAGAATGTGCTTTTTGGTCTAAATTTAAGTTTAGGGTTAAGGTTAAAGTTAGTGTTAAGGTAAGGTTTAAAATCACATTCTAAGAAGATAAATTATAGAAATAGGTGGGGTTCCTAAAAACAGGAATCCTGGAAGTTCCATGGCAGAAATCAGCTAAAGAGGGGTTGGAACCCAGTGTAAATCAGTGATGCCTCGCAACACGTCAAACCAATCAAATGCCTTGCTTGGGCGGAGCTCCAAAGGTGCTCACCAGATTAGTGCCGTAGGAGCAAACAATGCGTGAGGACTAAACATGTCAACAAAACAAGCACTGGTGACAAAACATTTTAAAACATTTGCAGCACACTGGTCTTCGCTACATTTCTCTGTTATTTCGAGATGAGCTGAAGCTGCAGCAAGAGGGGAGGAAGTCTACAATGCTGGCCATATCAATATTTTTATTTGGATGTTTCTGAAGTCATATTTGTCTGTAAAGGCTAGCATGAGGGACAAGAAGTAAATAGCCACAATGAGGTTTGTTTTGAGAAAAGTCAGCTAACCTTGTAAACTACCTAGGTATAACTAACTAGCTAGTTACATTTCTCTCACGATTATAAAGCCAACAAAATGTTAATAAAAACAGCTTATTATTGATCTTAAAGGTTAGCTGTGTTACCCCAGTTGCTAGCTTATCCAGGGTCAGTGATACACAGAGCAACCTCCGCTGCTAACAATCGGCCTGGGAGAGGACGTGTGTCTATATTGACCCCACGCACAGTGAGGAGGATGGTTAGAGTGGCCAAAAAATCTCCAAGGATCACAGTTGGAGAATTGCAGACGTTAGTTGGGTCTTGGGGTCAAAGTCTCCAACTATGATCAGACGCCACCTACATAACCAGAAGTTGTTTGGGAGGGTTACCTTAAAAAAGCCTTTGCCCTCAAACAACAAACTCAAGCGCCTACAGTTTGCCAAACATTAGTTGAACTTTCAATGGGTTCTATGGTCAGATGAGACCAAAAYAGAGCTTTCTGGAAACAAATACCAGAGGGGGTTTGGCGTAGACAGAAGATATTCATGCATAAAAGTACCTCATCCCAACTGTGAAGTATGGTGGTGAATCTTTTATATTGTGGGGCTGTTTTTCCTTCCTAATTCCCTGGACAACTTGTTAGGATACATAGTATCATGGACTCCAAGTACCAGCAGATATTAAATCAAAACCTGACTGCCTCTGATAGGAAGCTTAAACTGGGCCTTGGTTGGATCTTCCAGCAGGACAATGAACTTAAGCACACCTCAAAATCAACACAAAAATGGTTCACTGACCACAGAATCAAGGTTTTGCCATGGCCATTCCAGTCCCCTGGCCTAAACCCCATAGAAAACCTGTGGGATGAGCTGAAGAGGAGAGTCCACAAGCGTGGACCTCGGAATATGAAGAGATTCTGTATGGAGGAATGGTCTCAGATACCTTGCCATGTTTTCTCCAACCTCATCACGCATTATAGGGGAAGACTCAGAGCTGTTATCTTGGCAAAGGGAGATTGCACAAAGTATTGAATGAAGGGGTGCCAATAATTGTGGCACACATATATTTGAGAAAAATATTTGTTTTATGTTAACAATGTATTTTTTATTTAAATTATTTTACTTTAATTAAAAGTTAGATTTTTGTGAATATTTTGAATGAAAGACCAAGAGAATAAACAATAAATACACATACAAGGGTGCCAATATTAGTGGAGGGCACTTTATATACAAAGTATGTAGATACCGCTTCAACTTAGTGGATTTGGCTATTTCAGTCACACCTGTTGCTGACAGGTGTATAAAATCCAGCACACAGCCATACAATCTCCGTAGACAAAGATTAGTAGTAGAATGGGCTTACTTAAGAGCGCAGTGACTTTCAACGTGGCACCATCATAGGATGCCAACTTTCCAACAAGTCAGTTCGTCAAAGTTCTGCCCAGCTAGAGCTGTCCCAATCAACTGTTATTGTGAAGTGGAAACTTCTAGAAGCAAAAACGGCAAAGTGGTAGGCCACACAAGCTCACAGAACGGGACCGCCGAGTGCTCAAACACACAGCGCGTAAAAATCGTCTGTCCACGGTTGMAACACTACCGAGTACCACACTGCATCTGGAAGCAACTTCAGCACAATAACTGTTCGTCGGGAGCTTCATTAAATGGGTTTCCATGGCCGAGCAGCTGCACACAAGCCTAMGATTACCATGCGCAATGCCAAGTGTCGGCTGGAGTAGTGGCACAGAGGTCTAAGGCACTGCATCTCAGTGCAAGAGGCGTCACTGCAATCCCTGGTTTGAATCCAGGCTGCATAACATCCGGCCGTGATTGGGAGTCCCATAGGGCGGCGCACAATTGGCCCAGCATCGTCCGGGTTTGGCAGGGGTAGGCCATCATTGTAAATAAAAATGTGTTCTTAACTGAGTAGCCTAATTAAATAAAGGTTAAATAAAAAAAATATTTTAAAAAGCTTGCAGCCATTGGACTCTGGAGCAGTGGAAACATGTTCTCTGGAGTGATGARTCACGATTCACCATCTGGTAGTCCAACGGACGAGTCTGGATTTGGTGGATGCCAGGAGAACGCTACCTGCCTGAATGCATAGTGCCAACTGTGCACTAGTCTAGTATTGACATAGTGTAACAAGCGGTCAATGGTGATTTTGAATAGGCAAACAGTAAATGTGTCAGTTTTCAATAGTAATTAAAGGGTTTATGTAGGAAATGAAAAGGGATCAGGACCAATTCAGTAGTGACAACACTACCCACACAAATGGCAGTATAAATTCAATAGAGATTGAGTAGGCATACAGCAGTAAGGTGTAGGCATTACGTAGTAATTCAATAGTGAACATGTAGGAATTTTGTTGGTATGTGAAGGTTTTAAGTCAGACCTGGGCAACTCCAGTCCTCAGGGGCTTGATTGGTGACTTTTTCCCCAGCCCCAGCTAACACACCTGTCTCCAATAATCATCTAATCATGATCTTCAGTTAAAAATGCAATTAGTTTAAAACACCAGTAGGTTTGTATAGATCTTGTGTAGTAGTGATTAAGTAGTACTCTTTCATGAGGGCGTGCGTTAGGACTAAATAACATTAGTGGAGGAACTCGCACTAACGCCCTGGATCAGAGCTAGGGCAGGCACAGCTCTGCATGCTACTCATCAATAGAAGTGATGCTGCATGACTGACATGTTACATCAACTCAGACAACGGCTCCTTGTCAAGAATGAGAGAATAACTGAAGTAGTTCAACAGAACTTATGTACGGCAAATGTGTTTGGCACCATTCCTTTCCCAACTCTTCCATTTGAGTGTCAGCAAAATAACCTGCTACTGAATTCTTTCCCACGAATGCAAGAATGTAGGCCTTTAGGCTACCAGTGTTTGTGCTACTGCGATCATCAGCCGTCAACCGTATCATTGCCCTCTTATAATGGAAAAAACAAAGCAGTCGCCATAGAATCATTACAAAATCAGTTTTATTATAGGGTGTAAAAAAGGAACATGAAATCAATTAGAATGTTGGTTGAACCATTATAAATGCCCACACAGCTTTAGGTGAGTGTGACTATATGTACAATATCCATCATATTTTCACATACAGTGGCAAGCAAAAGTATGTGAACCCTTTGGAATTACCTGGATTTCTGCAAAATTGGTCATCAAATTGGATCTGATCTTCCAACCTACACTGTGAATGTTTAAATTATGTATTCAATATAGACAAGAAAAATACTATAATTTGTGTGTTATTAATTTAAGCAGATTGTGTTTGTCTATTGTTGTGACCTAGATGAAGATCAGATCAAATTTTATGACCAATTTATGCAGAAATCCAGGTATTTCCAAAGGATTCACATACTTTTCCTTGCCACTGTAATATTCCCCGTTTTCTGACAATTCCTTTGCTAGTTTCCACACCTGCACCAAAAGTCCTCGCTCCCAGGCACCTAGTCTCTGTCCAATCAGAAGTAGAGGTCTCTATTATTACCATCAGATGGCTGTCTCACCCCACTCAGCCAATTACAAGCCAGTGTCTGTGTCAAACGGCACCCTATTCCTTACATAGCACACTACTTTTGACCAGAGCCCTATGGCCCCTGGTCAACAATAGTGTACTATAAAGGGAATTGTTTGCCATTTGGGACACACACAGTCTCAGCGCGGGGACTGTGTGCTGGCGCCAGGGGAGTCTGAGCAATCCATCTTCATCCCGGCTTCCAGTAAAATGGGGGAGGCGGAAGAAGAAGAGGGAGGGAGCACGCCACTCTTACTTTCCAGAGAGGAGGATGAGGGGAGGGACACCACAATGTACTTCTGGAGGGGTCGTGACCCCCCCAGGCCGCCGGGCCCTCCAGACTCCAGCTTGACCAGAGGCTGCAGCGTGGAGGTAGCGCTGGCGACCGTGCTGGTCACTGAGGAGGAAGTCCGAGTGATCACCTGAAGTAAAGGAGAGGGGAATATTACATTACACATCGCCACTACTAGGGCATCTAGATAATGACTTTTTTTATAGAAACTTAAATGTTTATTTACGACCACACCTTATACAGCACCAGTCAAAAGTTTTGGACACACCTCATTCCAGGATTTTTTTATGAAAAAAAAAAACTATTTTCTACATTGTAGAATAATAGTGAACACATCAAAACTATGAAATAGCATGGAATCATGTAGTAACCAAAAAAGTGTTAAACAAATCAAAATATATTTGAGATTCTTCAAAGTAGCCACCCTTCCCTTGATGACAGGTTTGTATTCTCTCAACCAGCTTCATGAGGTAGTCACCTGGAATGCTTTTCCAACAGATTTGAAGGACTTCCCACATATGCTGAGCACTTGTTGGCTGCTTTTCCTTCACTCTGCGGTCCAACTCATCCCAAACCATCTCAATTCGGTTGAGGTCGAGTGACTGTGGAGGCCAGGTCATCTGATGCAGCACTCCATCACTCTCCTTCTTGGTCAAATAGCCTTTACACAGCCTGGAGGTATGTTGGGTCATTGTCCTGTTGAAAAACAAATGATAGTGGGACTAAGCGCAAACCAGATGGGATAGCGTATCGCTGCAGAATGCTGTGGTAGCCATGCTGGTTAAGTGTGCCTTGAATTCTAAATAAATCACAGACAGTGTCACCAGCAAAGCACCATCACACCTCCTCCTCCATGCTTCACGGTGGGAACAACACATGCTGAGATAAACCGTTCCCCTACTCCGCATCAAGACACGGCAGTTGGAACCAAAAATCTCACATTTGGACTCATCAGACCAAAGGACAGATTTCCACCGGTCTAATGTCCATTGCTCATGTTTCTTGGCCCAAGCAAGTCTCTTCTTATTACTGGTGTCCTTTAGTAGTGGTTTCTTTGCAGTAATTCAACCATAATGGCCTGATTCACACAGTCTCCTCTGAACAGTTGAAGTTGAGATGTGTCTGTTACTTGAACTCTGTTTAAGCATTTATTTGGGCTGCAATTTCTGATGCTGGTAACTCTAATGAACTTATCCTCTGCAGCAGAGGTAACTCTGGGTCTCCCTTTCCTGTGGCGGTACTCATGAGAGCCAGTTTCATCATAGCGACTGCACTTTTTAAAAGTTCTTAATTTTCCGGATTGACTGACCTTCATGTTTTATAGTAATGACGGACTGTAATTTCTCTTTGTTTATTTGAGTTGTTCTTGCCATAATATGGACTTGGTCTTTTACCAAATAGGGCTATCTTCTGTATACCACCCCTACCTTGTCATAACACAATTGATTGGCTCAAACTCAATAAGAAGGAAAGAAATTAACTTAACAAAGCACACCTGTTAATTGAAATGCATTCCAGGTGACTACCTCATGAAGCTGGTTGAGAGAACGCCATTAGTGTGCAAACCTGTCATCAAGGCAAAGGGTGGCTATTTGAAGAATCTCAAATATAAAATATGTTGATTTGTTTAACACTTTTTTGGTTACTACATGATTCCATATGTGTTAGTTCATAGGTTTGATGTCTTCACTATTATTCTACAATGTAGAAAATATAAAAAATAAAAAGCCTTGAATGAGTAGGTGTGTCCAAACTTTTGACTGGTACTATATGTGAATCTAGGAGGACAGAGTGAATAATATTTATGCTCTTAAATACAATAGTCTTTGTTACTATTTCAAAGAAAACAAAAACAACAAAACTGCCGTCCACAGTACCTGCTGGGTGGAAGATGCCCCTGAGCTGGTTGCCATGACGATGTACTTGGTTGCCGGGGGCGATGGCTGTGTTGGGGTGCCTGGTCGGGTGGACATGAGGGTGAGGGAGCTGGGTACCTTGATGATGCTGGGGGTACGGGACCCCCCTGACCCTCCTATTCCGCTCTGAGACACAGTTAGGGTGGGCCGAGGCTGCAACACAGAAACAGATACAGTAGAACTTCAGATTAAGTTTTGTTATGTTACTTTACACTAACAGGATGAAGTTGCTGATATTGCCAGTCAATATCAGCATTGAAGTCAATTCCAACTTTGTTTTTCAATGAAGAGAATTGGAATTTAAGTTTACTTCTTGAACTGACTGAATTTACATMTTTTTTACACCGACATTTACATAAAATGTCATGTTTACCTAACACTAAGCCGGGTCAATAGATGTTTGACGTCCATGTGCCCTACCTGTGTGATGGTGAGTGTGGTTCTGTTGACCTGCTGGGCCTGTAGTGCTGCCTGGGCCCTGGCCTTGACCACATGAGAACACAGCATGGGCCCAAGGTAACCGTAGTCTGCCCGGTACTGCTCCACGTTGTCAGGCAGGGGACGGGTTTTAGCGATGACGCTGGCACAGTGTTTCTGAGAGAGAAGAGGATATTAGTCAAGTATCTCTCACAGATGGGTATGTGACCAGTTTCCCGGACACAGATTAAGAAGCATGTCCAGAACTAGGTTTCCTCTGTGTCTGGGAAACTGACCTAAATGTACTGTATGAAGAGGTGTCTATAATACTGTATGTGGTCTATGGTCTTATTTGTGTTAACAATCAGGTACATGAGAATAAAACAAACATGTTCTATCATAAAGAGGCATTGAGTATTACAATTTGAGTTAACAATAATGAGTAGAACAATATACGTTTGGCTCCTCACCAGTAAAAGGCTTTGGACGTGGTCTGCTCCTATCTTATCAATGTTGGAGACAACAGGTCCATCAGACACTACTTTGATACGAGCTCCTTCTACAGTGAGCCTGGGCAGGATCAACGTTTTGATCACCTGGAGAGAGTGAGAAGAGGGAGGTAGATAGAAAGAGAGGGGAACATAAAATTCGACATACCATTTTGTGAATTATTGGTTGGTGAGCGGATCCCAGACCTCACAACCATAAAGGGCAATGGGTTCTATAACTGATTAGGGTCTGGCTAAAAATACTTGAATCAGTTGTAGAACCCACTGTCTTTTATGGTTGTGAGGTCTGGGATCCGCTCACCAACCAAGAATTCCCAAAATGGGACAAACACCAAATTGAGACTTTGCATGCAGAATTCTGTAAAAATATCCTCTGTGTACAATGTAAAACACCAAATAATGCATGCAGAGCAGAATTAGGCAGATACCMGCTAATTATCAAAATCCAGAAAAGAGCCATTAAATTCTATAACCACCTAAAAGGAAGCGATTCCCAAACCTTACATAACAAAGCCATCACCTACAGAGATGAACCCGGAGAAGAGTCCCCTAAGCAAGCTGGTCCTGCGGCTCTGTTCACAAACACAAACAGACCCCACAGAGCCCCAGGACAGCAACACAATTAGACCTAACCAAATCATGAGAAAACAAAAAGATAATTACTTGACACATTGGAAAGAATTTACCAAAAAACAGAGCAAATTGGAATGCTATTTGGTTCTAAATAGAGAGTACACATTGGCAGGATACCTGACCACTGTGACTGACCCAAACTTAAGGAAAGCTTTGACTATGTACAGACTCAGCGAGCATAGCCTTGCTATTGAGAGAGGCCGCCGTAGGCAGACCTGGCTCTCAAGAGAAGACAGGCTGTGTGCACACTGCCCACAAAATGAGGTGGAAACTGAGCTGCACTTCCTAACCTTTGCCAAATGCATGACCATATTCGAGAAACATATTTCCTTCAGATTACAAAGACCCACAAAGAATTAAAAAATAAATCCAATTTGGGTGAAATATGGGGCGGTAGGGTATCCTAGTGGTTCGAGCGTTGGGCCAGTAACCGAAAGGTTGTCAGCTCGGGATTCGATCTAGCAAGGTAAAAATCTGTTGTTCTGCCCCTGAACAAGGCAGTTAACCCACTCTTCCTCGGCCRTCATTGTAAATAAGAATTTGTTCGTAACTGACTTGCCTAGTTAAATGAAGGTTAAATAAAAAAATACCACAGCAGCAAGATTTCTGACCTGTTGCCACAAGAAAAGGGCAAGCAGTGAAGAACATGTTTATTTATTTACTTTAACTATTTGCACATCGTTACAACAGTGTATGTAGCCACAATATGACATTTGTAATGTTTACTGTCCAATGGCGGCGAGCTTTACACCACTCCAGCCAACGCTTGTCATTGCGCATGGTGGTCTTAGGCTTGTGTGTGGCTGCTTGGCCATGGAAACCCATTTCAGGAAGCTCCCGACTAACAGTTCTTGTGCTGACGTTGCTTCCCGAGGTAGTTTGGAACTCGGTAGTGAGTGTTGCAACCGAGGAAAGACGATTTTATCGTGTTACACACTGTTTCCACTTCACAATAACAGCACTTACAGTTGACCAGGGCAGCTCTAGCAGGGCAGAAATTTGACAAGCTGACTTGTTGGAAAGGTGGCATCCTATGACGGTGCCACGTTGAAAGTTACTGAGCTCTTAAGTAATGCCATTCAACTGCCAATGTCTATCTATGGAGATTGCATGGCTGTGGGCTCGATTTTATACACCCGTCAGGCTGCAATAGACAAATCCAGTAATTTGAAAGGGTGTCTACATACTTTTGCATGTTTCCCATGCCAATAAGGCACTTTGAATTGAAGAGAGAGAAAGAGAGAGAAAACACTATGGGGTGAGAACATTTCTTCAAGTGTGCAAGAGACAAAAGGCACAACTCACGTCAGGTCCTAGTTCAGACAGTCCAGCGATACATCCGTAGCGTGTCGTCCACTGAGTCTTGTCATCCAACCAGCTCTGCGAGAAAGAGATGGAAGGTGATGTTCATGGCTAATAATAATACCACCCCTTATTGTCTCAATCCCAGTATTATATGTTTAATGAAATGGTGTTAATTTTTCTTTTTTTTATTTTTATTTTTTTTTATACAAAAGTCACACACACACACACCCTTATAAGTAGAAGTTGATCAATCGGATGCACCTCCACATACCTTGGTGAAGGTCTTGGTGATGCGTGACTGGATGTTGTTGGTGGTGGTGCTGAAGGTCTTACAGCTCTGGGCCATCAGACGGGCAGCGAAGTCCCTCAGAGCCCAGTGGTTGTCCACGTCAGGCCGCAAACACAGCTGCTTACTCACTATACACGTCACCACCGCTGGGATCAACTCGTGCAGCTAGACCACGACCAGGGAACCAAGAGAGGGACACATTAATGTGTTATGATCAGCACTGAGTTGAGAACTGTGTATTGAAATACTCTATAAAGTGTATTATGATATGATTATATATGATTAATTAGGATGATATTAGGATTTGGTTTTCAGTTTGTGTGTAATATTGATCTGCGTCATAGTTCGGTTTAATGCGTTTTGATTTCATTTTCAGTTGACTTTGTMWRATTYTWWMRCWGYKWWARAATYWKACAGAGTCGGAGTCATGGCGGCGGCTCTCACATATTTCTCTAGGTAGAGCGTGGGGTTGTCCATGAGGGCCTTGACCATCCTCATCAGGTAGATGAGCAGGGCCAGGTTGTTCTGCACCACGTTCACACGGACCTACAGGACAAGAGAAAGACGTAAGAGAAAAACAAGTTAGAGGTAACGGGGTCATGATCCCGACTGCACCGAGACACCTCAGCATCACCAGGATTGTATTCATTAGATACCAAGCAGAATAAAGATGTATTGAAACAAGGAGGCACTAGTTGGTAATAATATGTGAGGTTTTTGTTGAAAAAAATGTATTGAATGTAATGTAACCTTTTATATTGCGTGCCCTAATGAACACAACCCAGCAGAACAGGATATAGGAGGGTAGATGGCAGGTGAGAGCAGGGCTAAATAAAACATTCTCACTGATAACTTGAAGTTAGGAGCACCAGAAAATGTTTTTGTTTTATTGACTGAGATAAAGCCTATATAAATTCCAGCTACTTTTGAAGCACATGTTGTGCTCTAGAAACTAATATGTAACACTGTTAAGACACAACTTTATTTATTTATTTATTTATAATAAACATTTGTGAAATATTAGGTTTCTACATTGTGTAATAGCACTATTTTCCTATTGGGATGCGTTACATTGAAAATTGTACACTGTCTCTTTAAAAATGTCAGGTTTGTGATGATGAAATACAAGAGATCTATCATTCATTGCTATGATCATTATTGATGCAATCCCCTCTGGACTTATTGTAGTTTTTAAGGATGTGGCCAAATCTATGCCCGCTTCCTTACCATCTCTTGATCCAGCTGACTCACCAGTGGGCAAGATATGTTTCTCTCCTACTGTTTTTAACAACAATTATTTAAATATGTTTCAGTCCCATATGTCACAAAGTATCTTTCTGGAATGGCCTTTTAAAGAAATATTCATTGGAAAAATGTTTAGTCTCTTTCTCAGAAGTTTAAGAACTAATAAGATTAAAGAGTTTTCATATAAATTAATCCACAAGTGCTACTTTACTAAACATTATCTTAAAACGTTTTTCAAAAAGACTGATGTTTTACCTTCTGTAATGAACGACTAGAGAAGGTTTTACATTTACTTTGGTATTGCTTTTTACTCGGAAGTCGTGGCAAAATATCTGTGGATATGTTTAAGATCATATACAATGAGTTCCAAAAGTATTGGGTCAGTGACACATTTTTGGGAGGTTTTGGCTCTGTTCTCCAGCACTTTGGATTTGAAATTATACAATGACTATGAGGTTAAAGTACAGACTGTCAAGCTTTAATGTGAGATTATTTTCATCCATATTTGGCGAACCGTTTAGAAATAACAGCACTGTTGCACATAGTCCCCCAATTTTAGGGGACCAAAAGTATTGTGACAAATTAACTTACAAACATTTCGCTACACCCGCAATAACATCTGCTAAACACGTGTATGTGATCAATAAAATTTGATTTGATGTAGTGAAACGTTTTGTATTTGGTCCCATATTTCTAGCACGCAATGACTACATCAAGCTTGTGACTACAAACTTGTTGGCTGCATTTGCTGTTTGTTTTGGTTGCGTTTCAGATTACTTTGTGCCCAATAGACATTCATGGCAAATAATAGTGTCATTTTGAAGTCACCTTTATTGTAAATAAGAATAGAATATGTTTCTAAACACTTCTGCATTAATGTGGATGCTACCATTATTACGGATACCGCTGAATGAATCCTGAACAATGATGAGTGAGAAAGTTAAATGCACAAATATCATACCCCCAAGACATGCTAATATCTCACCATTACAATAACAGGGGAGGTTAGCATTTTATACCATACCCCCAGACATGCTAACATCTCACCATTACAATAACAGGGGAGGTTAGCATTTTTTATCATACCCCCAAGACATGCTAACATCTCACCATTACAATAACAGGGGAGATTAGCATTTTTTATCATACCACCAAGACATGCTAACCTCTCACCATTACAATAACAGGGGAGGTTAGCATTTTATATCATACCCCCAAGACATAGCATTTTTTTCTGGGGGGGTATGATAGATTCAAACATATATTTTATCTTCTAGTTAACTGTTGAGCTATTATTAGCATGTAGGCTATTAATGTTTGTCATCTCATGTCCCAAAAAATACATCACCGACACTCGCAAACAAGGCCATAAAGTTAATTTACATTTTTCAAACGATTCATATAATTAAACTATTATTTTCAACGAAACAAACTATTTACTTTGCCATTGTATTAGTTGGTATTCGGTTCAATTGTGATGAATCGAATCATGTGAATCAAAATAGTAAATCGTGAACATTCATTTTAGTAAAAAAGATTATAGGTAGCCTTTCTTTTGGATTATGTGGCTTCAAAACTTGTTTTGTAGATACTTACAGTTGATTTGGGCATCCAATGTATGGGACATTGCAACTCAATAGATGCCTATCAGCCTGCAAAGTAAACACCTATAAGGTAGCTAAGATAAATATGACTAAACTAGAAAAGGTACATTTTCATGAACAACATTTGTGGGCTTGCTTCAGCTGAATAAAATGACTTGTAGCCTACCATAGTCGTTTGATATATTGAATGAGTGAATTATTCAGAGCTACAAAATGGTATATTATACACTGCACTTCTGAGGAACAATGGGAAAGTATTTCTGCTTTGGAAGTTGATAAACTTGTAAACTCACTTTTGAGAAAAGGTCCTTTGAATGATTTGGTACCTACTGGAGAGCTCTCCTTTGTCTACACCCATTCAGCATTGTTCACACCCTCTTAAGCCAGCCCCACCCATCTCTTTAAGGATTCACATGTGAGGTCATGTGCTAAACAGTGAGTAGTGTGGTAAAGATTAAGACTAAAAGTGGTAAAAGTAGTAGCCTACAATAAGGAAATTTCCAAGGTAAACAGAAAGTGTCCAGATAAAAAAAAATCTAAATATTAGATGACGCTTACCCAGACACACTGGTCTAAATTGATGGGTCATGTGAAAGAAATGCTATAACCCCCAGCCACATCCAGTGGTTGAAAAGTACTAAATTGCCATACTTGAGTAAATGTAAAGATGCCTTAGTAGAAAATGACTGGAGTAAAAGTAAAAGTCACCCAGTAAAACTACTTGAGGTTTTTTTTTTTTTTTTCACCTTTATTTAACCAGGTAGGCTAGTTGAGAACAAGTTCTCATTTGCAACTGCGACCTGGCCAAGATAAAGCATAGCAGTGTGAACAGACAACACAGAGTTACACATGGAGTAAACAATAAACAAGTCAATAACATGGTAGAAAAAAAAAAAAAAGAGAATCTATATACAATGTGTGCAAAAGGCATGAGGTAGGCAATAAATCGAATAATAACAATTTAGCAGATTAACACTGGAGTGATAAATCATCAGATGATCATGTGCAAGAAGAGATACTGGAGTGCAAAAGAGCAGAAAAGTAAATAAATAAAGCAGTATGGGGGGTGAGGTAGGTAAATTGGGTGGGTAGTTTACAGATGGACTATGTACAGCTGCAGCGATCGGTTAGCTGCTCGGATAGCAGATTTTTAAAGTTGTTGAGGGAGATAAAAGTCTCCAACTTCAGAGATTTTTGCAATTCGTTCCAGTCGCAGGCAGCAGAGAACTGGAGGAAAGGCGTCCAAATGAGGTTTTGGCTTTAGGGATGATCAGTGAGATACACCTGCTGGAGCGCGTGCTGCGGGTGGGTGTAGCCATCGTGACCAGTGAACTGAGATAAGGCGGCACTTTACCTAGCATAGCCTTGTAGATGACCTGGAGCCAGTGGGTCTGACGACGAACATGTAGCGAGGGCCAGCCGACTAGGGCATACAGGTCGCAGTGGTGGGTCGTATAAGGTGCTTTAGTAACAAAACGAATGGCACTGTGATAAACTGCATCCAGTTTGCTGAGTAGAGTATGGGAAGCTATTTTGTAGATGACATCGCCGAAGTCGAGGATCGGTAGGATAGTCAGTTTTACTAGGGTAAGTTTGGCGGCGTGAGTGAAGGAGGCTTTGTTGCGGATAGAAAGCCGATTCTTGATTTGATTTTGGATTGGAGATGTTTGATATGAGTCGGAAGGAGAGTTTGCAGTCTAGCCAGACACCTAGGTACTTATAGATGTCCACATATTCTAGTCGGAACCGTCCAGGGTGGTGATGCTAGTCGGGCGTGCGGTGCAGGCAGCGAACGGTTGAAAAGCATGCATTTGGTTTTACTAGCGTTTAAGAGCAGTTGGAGGCCACGGAAGGAGTGTTGTATGGCATTGAAGCTCGTTTGGAGGTTAGATAGCACAGTGTCCAAGGAAGGGCCGGAAGTATATATGAATGGTGTCGTCTGCGTAGAGGTGGATCAGGGAATCGCCCGCAGCAAGAGCAACATCATTGATGTTACAGAGAAAAGAGTCGGCCCGAGAATTGAACCCTGTGGTACCCCCATAGAGACTGCCAGAGGACCGGACAGCATGCCTCCGATTTGACACACTGAACTCTGTCTGCAAAGTAGTGGTGAACCAGGCAAGGCAGTCATTAGAAAAACCGAGGCTACTGAGTCTGCCGATAAGAATATGGTGATTGACAGAGTCGAAAGCCTTGGCCAGGTCGATGAAGACGGCTGCAACAGTAATGTCTTTTATCGATGGCGGTTTATGATATCGTTTAGTACCTTGAGCGTGGCTGAGGTGCACCCGTGACCGGCTCGGAAACCGGATTGCACAGCGAAGAAGGTACGGTGGGATTCGAGATGGTCAGTGATCTGTTTGTTGACTTGGCTTTCGAAGACCTTAGATAGGCAGGGCAGGATGGATATAGGTCTGTAACAGTTTGGGTCCAGGGTGTCTCCCCCTTTGAAGGGGGGGATGACCGCGGCAGCTTTCCATCCTTGGGGATCTCAGATGATACGAAGGAGAGGGTTGAACAGGCTGGTAATAGGGGGTGCGACAATGGCGGCGGACAGTTTCAGAAATAGGGGTCCAGATTGTCAGCCCAGCTGTTTGTATGGGTCTAGGTTCCAGCTCGTTCAGAACATCTGCTATCTGGATTTGGGTAAAGAGAAGCTGGGGAGGCTTGGGCGAGTAGCAGCGGGGGGGCGGGGCTGTTGGCCAAGGTTGGAGTCGCCAGGAGGAAGGCATGGCCAGCCATTGAGAAATGCTTGTTGAAGTCTTCGATTATCACGGATTTATCGTGGTGACGTGTTACCTAGCCAGTGCAGTGGGCAGCTGGGAGGAGGTGCTCTTGTTCTCCATGGACTTTACACGTATCCCAGAACCTTTTTGGAGTTAGAGCTACGGATGCAAATTTCTGCTTGAAAAAGCTGGCCTTTGCTTTCCTGACTGACTGCGTGTATTGGTTCCTGACTTCCCTGAACAGTTGCATATCGCGGGGGTCTTCGATGCTATTGCAGTTCGCCACAGGATGTTTTTTGTACTGGTCGAGGGCAGTCAGGTCTGGAGTGAACCAAGGCTATATCTGTTCTTGGTTCTGCATTTTTTGAACGGAGCATGCTTGTCTATATGGTGAGGAAGTAACTTTTAAAGAATGACCAGGCATCCTCAACTGACGGGATGAGGTCAATATCCTTCCAGGGTACCCGGGCCAGGTCGATTAGAAAGGCCTGCTCGCAGAAGTGTTTTAGGGAGCGTTTGACAGTGATGAGGGTGGTCGTTTGACCGCCGGCCCGTGGCGGATACAGGCAATGAGGCAGTGATCGCTGAGATCTTGATTGAAGACAGCAGGCAGGTTGGTCAGGATAATGTCTATTAGGGTGCCCATGTTTACGGATTTAGGGTTGTACCTGGTGGGTTCCTTGATGATTTGTGTGAGATTGAGGGCATCAAGCTGGATTGTAGGACTGCCGGGTGTTAAGCATATCCCAGTTTAGGTCACCTAACAGACCAAACTCTGAAGCTAGATGGGGAGCGATCAATTCACAGATGGTGTCCAGGCACAGCTGGGAGCTGAGGGGGTCGGTAGCAGGCGGCAACAGTGAGAGACTTATTTCTGGAGAGATTAATTTTTAATTAGAAGTTGAACTGTTTGGGCATAGACCTGGAAAGTATGACAGAACTTTGCAGGCTATCTCTCAGTGTTGCAACTCCTCCCCCTTTGGCAGTTCTATCTTGACGGAAAGTGTTATAGTTGGGTATAGAAATCCCAGAATTTTTGGTGGCCTTCCTAAGCCAGGATTCGGACACGGCAAGGACATCAGGGTTGGCAGAGTGTGCTAAAGCGGTGAGTAAGGCAAACTTAGGGAGGAGGCTTCTGATGTTGACATGCATGAGGCCAAGGCTTTTTCGCATCACAGAAGTAAAAGTATTTGGTAAAAGTATTTGGTTTAAAAAAAAATACTTAAATAACAAAAGTAAATGGAATTGCTAAAATGTACTTAAGTATCAAAAGTAAAAATATAAATCATTTCAAATTCCTTATATTTTAAACCAGACGGCCCGATATTTTTTTTTTATTGACGGATAGCCAGGGGCACAATCCAACACTCAGACATAATTTACAAATGAAGCATTTGTGWTTAGTGAGTCTGCCAGATCAAATGCAGTAGGGATGACCAGGGATGTTCTCTTGATAAGTGTGTGAATTGGACAACAAGTACTTTTGGGTGTCAGGGAAAATTGGAGTGGAGTAAAAAGTACATTCTTTTAATTCAGAATGTAGTGAAGTAAAAGTTGCCAAAACTATAAATAGTAAAGTAATGTACAGATACCCCCCCCCCCAAAAAAAATACTTAACTAGTACTATAAAGTATTTTTACTGAAGTACTTTACACCACTACCCAAATACCTTCACATCAGTACATTAGCATACTTTATATACTGTTACACACTTATCATAGTATTCCATACACAAGTTAAGGCCATGCAACCTGAGTTGAAACCTGAGTGAGGTGCACATGTACAGTACATAAACAGATGCATGCGCAATATATTTATGTGATGGACACTTGATATTGTGGTATGTCACAAAATCATGTTATGACCACACATATCAATATTAATTGTATATGTCAATGTCTTGCTAAGTGGATGGGTCTCTGCAGAAGCTGTAAACGGTACAGCCAAATGGTTACTTGCATAGTAGCAATATCAGAAATAGAAAGTGTCAATATAAATAACATTATACAGTATGTACAAGAACAATATCAGTGATAGATGAGGTAGTTATATGCATACAATCAGGTGAAAAGTGGCTGAGCAGCAGGATAAAAAAGAAAAATAGTAACAGCAACGTATGGTGTGTATGTTAGGGGAGAGTCATTTGAATAGAGGCACTGCAGATAGTGCTKATGACTGGTCCGTCAGAACCACGCATGAACAAGGGAACGTTTTAGGCCTTTTCGGAGAGCCTGTTTCGGTCCTKCCCTTGACTTTGGTGCAGGGCATGTGATGTCCATAGCCTCTTCGTCGCAAAACTCCCTGATCTTCTCAAAAAGTACAGAGTCAGGTGTTGTTGCCAGTCATAGCTTTCCACCAGCACCGTATCATCATCCAGTCCAACATCACTAACGTTACACACAGTTCATACACGCATGTTTAATGTTAGCTAGCAAGCCAACTATCTAACCTCAGCTAACGTTAGCTAGCTAACAGCAAGCTTTAACTTGGGGTCTTTCCTTTAACAGTAGACATGTAATGKTAATGTTAGCTAGCTAAACATTGAACTATCATCTGTAATAAATGCTGTTTTTATTTGACCTTARCACATAGCTATAATACTGTTATAATGCCTTCCTTATTAAAGCAGACTTTGTTGCAAATATCTTGCTACACCCCACAGTTAAACACGTTCTGCCCGTAACAGATACTAACCTCACTCCCACACGCAGGGGAGGATGGCTGACTCAGACCTTTTATGACCACTGATAAGGCA
>NC_036863.1:49535249-49547709 GCF_002910315.2 Salvelinus sp. IW2-2015 | reverse complement strand
GGCATGCCATTATACGAGCACGCACAGCACACGCACACACGCACACACACACACACACACACACCCTTGTTTCAGCTGGGTTTCCAAGAACAAAGAACAGTGCCAAGAACCAATGAGGCATTGAACCAGCGTGGAGGGGACGGGCCTCCACTTACAACGACCAGTCAGGAGCACGAACTACCAGAATCTACCTACGTCATTCACTGTATAAAATGTACTGCACATATGTTTTCGGGACTCGCTTCTGCTAGTTCCTTCTGAGCTAAATGAACGAGTCCGTGCACGCTTTGCTCAGATATCTTTACCTCCGAATAACTGTCTTTACTATATACCGATCCACCCTGTCCAGCGTCTTGACTTGGTCTCATTTCTCTAGTAACGAATCATCAACAAAACTTGGTAGCAGAGGATGGTTTTCAACCTTTGAATTCGGTCTATAAGAGTTGATGTGAGAAAAGAGAAGTTTGAGACGATTCCAGAAGGACGGGTGACCTGTCCACAGGAGCCATCGGGGATTCAACTCACCCCAGGAAACTGATCAAAGAGCTCGACATTAAAAGGTAAACAGAGCCTGTTAAATCAAAATCTGTAATATGTATTATAGCCAATATCTAAATTGAGATCAGGACTACTGGGTGTGAGTATGAATTTCTGTTAATTTGTATAAAAACGTTAAAACAAGGCATGGTGTAAGGATATCTGCGTTAAAAATCCCATTCCAAGTAGTCTGATGTAACAGTGGGATTAAATGGATTTTGTCTGAATGTATTCCAAGTAGTCTGATGAACAGTGGGAATTAATTGAATTTTGTCTGAATGTATTCCAAGTAGTCTGATGAACAGTGAGGAATTAAATGAATTTTGTCTGAATGTATTCAAGTAGTCTGATGAACAGTGAGGAATTAAATGAATTTTGTCTGAATGTATTCCAAGTAGTCTGATGAACAGTGAGGAATTAAATGAATTTTGTCTGAATGTATTCCAAGTAGTCTGATGAACAGTGAGTAATTAAATTAATTTGTGCTGAATGTATTCAAGTAGTCTGATGAACAGTGAGAATTAAATGATTTTGTCTGAATGTATTCCAAGTAGTCGATGTAACAGTGAGAATTGATGAAATTATGTGATATGATGAAATGTGATTTGTGTTCAAGTTGGTAATAGCGAACCTGAGCCTACTGGAGTTGGCATTCCAGTAGATGTCAGTAAGAGTCTATGCTTGATATTTTGGAAATTCAAGTTGCATTAGCAGAACCGAGACTAGTCGATAACTATTTTTCGACTAGGAGCGTTGGTAAGAAGTTATTGCCTGAACGCTACTAATTTTCTGAGTACGTTGCTAGACACAGGATGATTTGTTTTGTAACGGCGTAAAACAACGTCATTAGGTGGAATACACGATTACGTTACTCGAATGGATTCGGCCATTGTTCAGGTAAATTATTTTCTATACTTCTGGCAGTATGGTTTTGATTAAGAGATGTTGATTGCCGCTGCAAATTCTATCCAAGATCAAACCTTTGTGATAATTTGTGTTTGGTTTATCGAACCCGTACTATTGCCTGTTACAGTTAGTCAACAATGATTTAGAGTTCGTTGAAAGTTGCTGTGTTCTGAACACAGGTTGAGCGGTAGTAAACGCATATCTTTATTTGAACTATACTAATCTATTTGATAAAATTACTAAACCTGTATATTTAACATTTGATAATGATTGGCAAATCCATATATTTAACCACAACTTTGAATTTAGCATTGGGTATTATAGGAGGAACGGGATACAATTTGTACTTTCCCCACCGGGTGTGGCCGTATTAAATTATGCTAGAGAAAATTGGTGGTGTCATTTAGAGGGAAAATGTGTGCATTATAGCTTTGAGTTACTTTTCAAAAGTTGCTAAAARTTATTGGTTTTTGTTTAGGTAACACCAGAGAATTTGAACAATAAGTAAACGTATTCTAAACGTGATCTGTTTTCATTATGGTGAACAAAGACCGGCCCGCAAACTGGTATGGCTGGGAGTTTTTAAAGGGACAGTACACGTTTATCACAGTTGTGTGAATGAGTTACATGAAACATCGGGGAAATTTAAAACGAATGTTTTGAGAGTGGGTATTATCATAATTATTAGGTTTTGTTTTTGTAGTAAACGTGTGGGTTAAGGGGTTTCCGTGTTCCAAGAGACAAGATAATATTAGGAGTTTTTATTTTCGGAGTTTTATCTAGACAAGGGATTTTTTAAGATAAAGGGTTCTTTTAGTATGTCTAGACATGGTATGGAACACGAATGTAAGGAGGTGGTGTAACCTTTTGACCTGTTTTCATTGCATTTTCCTGTGGTTTGATCACCCACGGGGGGATGTAGTGAGGAGAATAAAATTGTGGTCATTTGGGATACTAATTTTGAGGTAAATTGATTATAATAGAGTTTATAACTCTTGACCATAATTGTAGTTTTAACCATAGAGGAGTCAGGTTTCTGTTTTTAAACATTGGCTATGACGGTTTTGAATGGGCTGTTATTGATTTGGTAATACAACAGAAAAAATCCCATTTGTCATCGATAATAAATGGGGGAAGATATGATACATTGAGGGTTGAACAGGAGATATTTTAAGCCTATAGGGCAGGAAAATACATAAGCATTTAAATATAAGAATATTTTACTAATCTTACCTAAGTCATTATTAAGAGTAGGTAAGGTTGATACCTGGCCAGAGCCAGGTATCAAACGGGGGAGGGGTACATTGTGGTCTAGGATAGGATGGGGCCTATTGGATAATAAATCTAATATTAAAATTAAAAATTCCTAGCTAACAAATAAGGTATAAAGTTAAATTTATAATCAGATAGCACAAGATGAGAAACGTTTTGTTAGCCAAACCTCTGTATGTCCAGGATTTTATGCCCGTTAAGGTGAATTAAAGGAGAAGGTGCATCACTCGACTGGGGGCATATCGCACTTGGAGGGTGAGACACACTGACACTGCCGAAATGATCACAGAGTTTAATGGAGAAGAAGCCGTTGCTAATAGAGCTCGGGGACATACTCCTTAATGAAGAATCCTGACCCCGACCTCTCATACTGTTGCAACGTTCAATAGAAGTGAAAGTGTTGCTTGATCTCTGGCTGATGATGTGTCTATGGAGAGGGTGGGTTTTTTTACAGGACTGTTGTGGTCCTGAGCTGTCTGATTAGGATACGATGGGGATGTTACCATCACAAGTACTCTTGCCCAAGAACACCACTAGTTCCAAACCGGACCAGGTTCAGCGGCCTCACTCCAACCACTTCAAAGACCAAGTCGACGCCATCACTTAAGCTCTCCAATCTGTACACGTAATAAATGTAAAAGAATACTCAGATAAGTACAATTGGGACTGAAATGGTTATGAGGAAAGGGAGATATGTGATTGGCCTATATGATAGATACACACCAAAACACTTAAAAAAGGATGTTCGTATGTGACATGCCAAGACCTATTCTGTCGCTCACACCATTCCCTAAGCAATGGAAAGTTGGATGTGCAATTGGAAAGTTCTATAAATAAGCCAGAATTCAACCCGTTAAAAACTCTTGAGTCTCTGTGTTCCAGACAAGTCCTCCCCACAAAGGACACCATGGGTGGTAGCAATGGGGATAACAGCTGTATCACTGGACAGTAGAGATATGACTTAGGAGGCTCCCTACACTGCCTGCACTCATGAATTCCTAAACTAAGTTGCTCGATGGTAGGTGCGAGGGGACCTGCCAGGCAGTTCGACCCACATTTAAAGAGATTGTCAGGCTACAATGTCTTGGCCAGTCGATAACCAATTGACTATTATTGCATCAGCTAAACACCTCCTGGGATCGACAACTGACACGAAAGCTCGAACCAACCAGGAGACGGCAAAACTTACGCCTTGTCCGGAGAGTACAGATAACATCCACACGCAACCTTTGTCCTACAATCAGGGTCCCACGAATTCCATACATTAAAACAGAATGATGGCCTGTCATTTATTGCCCATTATTGCCCGCTATGTCATGCAAGCAGAATGCCGGATCAATTATATCTACTATAATCACAATGATTTAACTAACCAACCGCACACGGATGCTGAACATTGGCTACCTCTCAAACCAGTTAACAAAAGATAGCACTGGACAATGATTCTGGACCAACAGGGAGGTGATGTAAAATGATGGAGAACATTTTGCACTTTGTCCTAACAATACTAGTCGCGGATAGGAGCATTCAAAAGCTCTGAGTGGGTTGGCAAAGGTTTATCGGTGGAGATGCAGGGTCTTGCCGTGTGAGGAGAGTGGACTGTTCCCTGGCCTGGGTGGTTGGTTTGGTGAGTACAACTGGCCCATGTTGGTTTACTTCGGATTTCTGACCTCTAGTTGTTGTTTTTTCTTATCTCATCGTGCTGTGCCTCCTGTATCGATGACCTTGTTTGAAGATCTGTACAGATTGGCAAGACCTCTGGTATATGCCGTTGCTTGATGCTCCAGTTGGAGAGGCTAGATACGGAACTCAAGCTTTCGCCGGAGAGTGGGCCTGACAGAGGAGGACCCTTGGTTGCTGTAGTTGAGGTTGTCGAAATAAAAAATAATGAATAAAAAGTGATGTTTGTCCTCCCTGTTGTGAAGGTTTGAAGATCCCGGGTGGCGACGAGCCCAGCCTGGTACAGGTTGTAATAGAAGGGAGGACCTGAGGGTTTAACATTTTCTAGTTTTTTGGTTAATAATCGTTGTGATTTTGGTTAAACCAAGGCTTCGAGGCGGTCCATGCAAATTGCACTACATTCCCTGAGACATTCAAAATAGAATCGCGGTCATATGTTATTGGCTGAACGCGCTTGGGGGTCTGTGCCAGATATTTGGGGAGCATGTTGTACTTTCATTCCCAATAACACAACTGAATGGTAGTCTTACTCGTGCCACTAGAGGGTCTTCATACACTTAATGGTAAGACGAAAAACACTCAGGGGGGATACCTCTATGTGGGATTCTTGGGATGGATGTTCTTGCAAAATATAAAACGCTGTTTTCTATTACTTGTTTCCAATCTCTGTTTTGCCGCGATTACATTGTGTTTTGTGGTTGCTGTTGCATTCCATTGCGCTGCACTCTGATTACTAGAGTTATTACTCTGCTATTGACCCACAAACAGGCCGATAGGCGTCAGATGTACCCACTCCTTGCTATTTGAGGAAGCTGAGCCTGAGTATCAATTTGATGACTAGTGATGGCTAGATGTTTTACTATTGTCAACGTCTCTGGTGAGACGTGAGAGGGGGAATCAAAAATTTGTCTACTGACAAATTTTCCCCGGCTTGCATTACTCTGTTTTTACTATTGTCACGGTCTCTGGTGAGACGTTGAACGAGGGGAATAAAAAATGTGTCTACTGACAAATTTACTGTGGTCACGTCTTTTAAGACGTAAGAGGGGATTTGTAATAAATGCTGTTTTTATTTGACCTTAACACATAGCTATAATACTCTGTTATAATGCCTTCCTTATTAAAGCAGACTTTGTTGCAAATATCTTGCTACACCCACAGTTAAACACGTTCTGCCCGTAACAGATACTAACCTCACTCCCAACAGCAGGGGAGGTGGCTGACTCAGACCTTTTATGACCCCTGATAAGGCAGGAATGCCATTATATACGAGCACGCACACGCAACATGCACACACCACACACACACACACACACACACACACCCTTGTTTCAGGCTGGGTTTCCAAGAACAAAGAACAGTGCCAAGAACCAATGAGGCATTGACACCAGCGTGGAGGGGAACGGGCCTCCACTTACAACGACCAGTCAGGAGCACGAACTACCAGAATCTACCTACGTCATTCACTGTATAAAATGTACTGCACAATATGTTTCGGGACTCGCTTCTGCTAGTTCCTTCTGAGCTAAATGAACGAGTCCGTGCACGCTYTGCTCAGATATCTTTACCTCCGAATAAACTGTCTTTACTATATACCGATCCACCCTGTCCAGCGTCTTGACTTGGTCTCATTTCTCTAGTAACGAATCATCAACACATCCCAAACAATAGAGTAATAGCAATACAAACCGATTTTCATAGCTAGCCAAATAGGTTCACTGTTAGCTAGCAAGCCAGCCATCGAACTTCAGCTAGCTAGGTAACAGCAAGCTTTAACTTGCAATGAAAACAACTTTGACAAAATTAGACATGTATAATATCAAACTGTAACTAGACTCTTACCCGTATACATGGATGAAAGCTTCACGGCAGACTGCAACCCCTTTCATTAAATAAGACGTCCTGTGTCATTTCTGTTTTGTACGTACAGCTTGCTTGGCCCACTGTTTTTGTGTCAAGTCACTCTGGTTCACACTGACCGTGTGCAATGCCATAAGACGCATCTTAAGCTTTAGCCCCCACCCAAACTCTGACCATTTTACTCGCCCTAACAGAGCTGGCTAGGCCGTTTATGTTATCCAGAGCGTTGGTGACTGTTACTGTGGTCCTGGCAACAATTTAATTACGCTATTTTGACGACTTTACTGACATATTCAACCGGTGTTGACATATTCAACCGGTGTTGAGCATTCGTAAATTCATCAGTTATTCTGCACTCTGGTACACTTAGAGGGGAGTGATCTGAAACAGTTGTTGCAGTGATGTTCTATTGAAATAGATACTTGCATACTGGAGATTTTTGTTAAGTTTTAATACGCAACACATTTTAAAAAATGTTGTGACTTGCGACATACGCCTAGTTTTCTGAAACGGGTCACATTTTAGAAATGAGCTGCTCACCGGATATTGATAAAGTGTCTCTGATGTGTTGAGCATTGCTTGATCAAAAGCTTGCGCACCCAGTAGGTCTCCAGACTGAGGGTTGATCACGTTTCATACAGTTGCCTAAGAGGTATTCTACTTTGGGTGGGTGTCTTACTCTATGACAGGACATGGGATCCGAGAGCAGCATCCCAGTGTCAATATTACGCTTGCTTTTTTAAAAGTACAGTACCAGTCGTGGCCAAAAGTTTTGAGAATGACACAAATATTAATTTTCACAAAGTCTGCTGCCTCAGTTTGTATGATGGCAATTTGGAATTTGTGGGTTTTTGTTTGTCCACCCGCCTCTTGAGGATTGACCACAAGTTCTCAATGGGATTAAAGGTCTGGGGAGTTTCCTGGCCATGGACCCAAAATATCGATGTTTTGTTCCCCGAGCCACTTAGTTATCACTTTTGCCTTATGGCAAGGTGTTCCATCATGCTGGAAAAGGCATTGTTCTGTCACCAAACTGTTCCTGGATGGTTGGGAGAAGTTGCTCTCGGAGGATGTGTATACCATTCTTTATTCATGGCTGTGTTCTTAGGCAAAATTGTGAGTGAGCCCCCACTCCCTTGGCTGAGAAGCAACTCCACACATGAATGGTCTCAGGATGCTTTACTGTTGGCATGACACAGGACTGATGGTAGCGCTCCCTTGTCTTCTCCGGACAAGCTTTTTTTCCGGATGCCCCAAACAATCAGAAAGAGGATTCATCAGAGAAAATGACTTTACCCAGTCCAATCCTTATACCTTTTGCAGAATATCAGTCTGTCCATGATGTTTTTCCTGGAGAGAAGTGGCTTCTAGCTGCCCTTCTTGACACCAGGCCATCCTCCAAAAGTCTTCACCTCACTGTGCGTGCAGATGCAGTCACACCTGCCTGCTGCCATTCCTGAGCAAGCTCTGGTGGTGCCCCAATCCCGCAGCTGAATCAACTTTAGGAGACGGTCCTGGCGCTTGCTGGACTTTCTTGGGCGCCCTGAAGCCTTCTTCACAACAATTGAACCCCTCTCTTTGAAGTTCTTGATGATGCGATAAATGGTTGATTTAGGTGCAATCTTACTGGCAGCAATATCCTTGCCTGTGAAGCCCTTTTTGTGCAAAGCAATGACGGCACGTGTTTCCTTGCAGATAACCATGTTTGACAGAGGAAGAACAATGATTCCAAGCACCACCCCTCCTTTTGGAGCTTCCAGTCTGTTATTCGAACTCAATCAGCATGACAGTGTGATCTCCAGCCTTGTCCTCGTCAACACTCACACCTGTGTTAACAAGAGAATCACTGACATGATGTCAGCTGGTCCTTTGTGGCAGGGCTGAAATGCAGTCAAAATGTTTTTGGGGATTCAGTTCATTTGCATGGCAAAGAGGGACTTTGCAATTTATCTGATCACTCTTCATAACATTCTGGAGTATATGCAAATTGCCATCATACAAACTGAGGCAGCAGACTTTGTGAAAATTAATATTTGTGTCATTCTCAAAACTTGGCCACGACTGGTACTGTACTTTTAAAAAAGCATAATATTGACACTGGGATGCTGCTCTCGGATCCCATGTCCTGTCATAGAGTAAGACACCCACCCAAAGTAGAATACCTCTTAGGCAACTGTATGAAACGTGATCAACCCTCAGTCTGGAGACCTACTGGGTGCGCAAGCTTTTGATCAAGCAATGCTCAACACATCAGAGACACTTTATCAATATCCGGTGAGCAGCTCATTTCTAAAATGTGACCCGTTTCAGAAAACTAGGCGTATGTCGCAAGTCACAACATTTTTTTAAAATGTGTTGCGTATTAAAACTTAACAAAAATCTCCAGTATGCAAGTATCTATTTCAATAGAACATCACTGCAACAACTGTTTCAGATCACTCCCTCTAAGTGTACCAGAGTGCAGAATAACTGATGAATTTACGAATGCTCAACACCGGTTGAATATGTCAACACCGGTTGAATATGTCAGTAAAGTCGTCAAAATAGCGTAATTAAATTGTTGCCAGGACCACAGTAACAGTCACCAACGCTCTGGATAACATAAACGGCCTAGCCAGCTCTGTTAGGGCGAGTAAAATGGTCAGAGTTTGGGTGGGGGCTAAAGCTTAAGATGCGTCTTATGGCATTGCACACGGTCAGTGTGAACCAGAGTGACTTGACACAAAAACAGTGGGCCAAGCAAGCTGTACGTACAAAACAGAAATGACACAGGACGTCTTATTTAATGAAAGGGTTGCAGTCTGCCGTGAAGCTTTCATCCATGTATACGGGTAAGAGTCTAGTTACAGTTTGATATTATACATGTCTAATTTTGTCAAAGTTGTTTTCATTGAGTTAAAGCTTGCTGTTACTAGCTAGCTGAAGTTCGATGGCTGGCTTGCTAGCTAACAGTGAACCTATTTGGCTAGCTATGAAAATCGGTTTGTATTGCTATTACTCTATTGTTTGGGATGTGTTGATGATTCGTTACTAGAGAAATGAGACCAAGTCAAGACGCTGGACAGGGTGGATCGGTATATAGTAAAGACAGTTTATCGGAGGTAAAGATATCTGAGCAAAGCGTGCACGGACTCGTTCATTTAGCTCAGAAGGAACTAGCAGAAGCGAGTCCCGAAACATATTGTGCAGTACATTTTATACAGTGAATGACGTAGGTAGATTCTGGTAGTTCGTGCTCCTGACTGGTCGTTGTAAGTGGAGGCCCGTCCCCTCCACGCTGGTGTCAATGCCTCATTGGTTCTTGGCACTGTTCTTTGTTCTTGGAAACCCAGCCTGAAACAAGGGTGTGTGTGTGTGTGTGTTGTGTGTGTGTGTGCATGTGCGTGTGCGTGCTCGTATAATGGCATTCCTGCCTTATCAGTGGTCATAAAAGGTCTGAGTCAGCCATCCTCCCCTGCGTGTGGGAGTGAGGGTTAGTATCTGTTACGGGCAGAACGTGTTTAACTGTGGGGTGTAGCAAGATATTTGCAACCAAAGTCTGCTTTAATAAGGAAGGCATTATAACAGTATTATAGCTATGTGTTAAGGTCAAATAAAAACAGCATTTATTACAAATCCCCTCTTCACGTCTTAAAAGACGTGACCACAGTAAAAATTTGTCAAGTAGACACATTTTTTATTCCCCTCTTTCACGTCTCACCCAGAGACGTGACAATAGTAAAACATAGTAATGCAAGCCGGGGAAAAATTTGTCAGTAGACAAATTTTTGATTCCCCCTCTTCACGTCTCACCAGAGACGTGACAATAGTAAAACATCTAGCCATCACTAGTCATCAAATTGATACTCAGGCTCAGCTTCCTCAAATAGCAAGGAGTGGGTACATCTGACGCCTATCGGCCTGTTTTGGGTCAATAGCAGAGGTAATAACTCTAGTAATCAGAGTGCGAGCGCATGGAATGCAACAGCAACCACAAAACACAAGTATCGCGGCAAAAACAGAGATGGAAACAAGAATAGAGGAAACAAGCGTTTTATATTTGCCAAAAGCATCCATCCAAGAATCCCACATAGAGGTATCCACCCTGAGTGTTGTTTATCTTACCATTAAGTGTATGAAGACCCTCTAGGGCAACAGTAAGACTACCATCAGTTGCTGTTATTGGGAATGAAAGTACAACATTGCTCCCCAAAACATGGCACAGACCCCCGCGCGTTCAGCCAATAACATATCGACCGCGATTCTATTTTTGAAATTCATCAGGGATGTAGCTGCAATTTGGCCATGGACCGCCTCGAAGCCTTGTTAACCAAAATCACACATTATTAACCAAAAAAACTAGAAAATGTTAAACCCTCAGGTCCATCCCTCTATACAACCTGTACCAGTGCGGCTCGGCGCCACGCGGGAATCTTCAAACCTTCCAACAACAGGGGAGGACAAACATCACTTTTTATTCATTCGACAACCTCAACTACAAGCAAACCAAGAGTCCTCCTCTGTCAGGCCCACTCTTCCTGCGAAAGCTTGAATTCCGTATCAGCCTCTCCACTGGAGCATCAAAGCAACGCATCAAACCAGAGCGTCCTTGCCACATCTGTAACAGAATCTTCTTCAAACAAGGTAGATACAGGCAGCACAGCACATTGAGCATAAGAAAAACAACAACTAGAGTCAGAAAATCCAGTAACCAACATGGCAGTTACTCCACCAAACCAACCACCAGCCCAGGGGAACAGTCCACTCTCCTCCACAACCTGCAAGACCCTTCATGCTCCACCGATAACCTTGCCAACCACTCAGAGCTTTTGAAATGCTCCCTCGCCCGACTAGTATTGTTAGGGACAAACGTGCAACACTGTTCTCCCAATCATTTTACATACACCTCCCTGGTTGCCAGATCCATTGTCCATGCTTAAGTTATTTTGTCTACTGGTTTGGAGAGGTAGCATCAATCGTTCAGCCATCCCCGTAAGTGCTGTGTGGGTGTAGTTAACAATCATTGTTGATTATAGTAGATATAATTGATCCAGGCATTCTGCTAGCATCAAACAATACGCTGGGCCAATAAATGGGCAATAAATCCACAGGCCATCATTCCTGTTTAATGTCTGAATTCGTGGGGACCCCTATTGGACCCAACAGGTTGGTGTGGATGTTTCTGTACTCTGTCGACCAAGGAGCGTCAGTTTCTGCCGTCTCCTGGGTTGGGTCCCGAGCCTTTGTGTCATGTTGCAGATCCCAGGGAGGTGGTTAGCTGCAACCTTAATAATAGTCAATGGTGGTTATCAGACTGGCCAAAGCACATGTGGCCCTGACAATCTCCTTTAAAAAATGTGGGGTCAACCGCCTGGCAGGTCCACACCATCCCCATACATCAGCAACACCTCTAGTTAATAGTGACATCAGTGATTCAGGCAGTAGTAGGAGACCTCCCACTAGTCTATACCGTCTACCTGTACCAGGATACAGCTGTAATATCCCCCCATAATGCCTCTAACCCGCCCATGGTGTCTTGTGGGAGGGAACTTTGGGAACAAAAGACTCAGAGGTTTTCAACAGGTTAATTTGGCTATTATAATAGAAACTTCCATATGCACATCCAACCTTCAATGCTTGGGCAATGGGTGAGCAGACAGCATAGGTCTGGCAATGTCCACATACGACACGTCCTTTTCTATTAAGTGTTTTCGGCTTGTAGTTCTCATATAGGCCAACCACATATTCTCCCTTGTCCTCATAACCAGTTTCAGTTCCCCAATGTCACTATCTGAGATGTCTTTTACAATTTATTTACCTGTACCAGAAATTTTTTGGGGAAGCCCTTTAGGGTTGGAATTGGCCGTGGGACTTGGGTTCTTGAAGTTGTGGAAGGAGGCGGCTGAACCCTGGTCCGTTGAAACTAGTGGTGGTTTCTGGCAGTACTGTGATGGTAACATCCCATCGATCGTAATCAGAACAGCTCAAGGACCACAAGCAGTCCTGTAAAAACCCCACCTCTCCCAGGAGAACAATCATCAGCCAGAGATCAAGCAACACTTTTCACTTCTAATGAACGTGCACAGTGATGAGAGGTCGGGGTCAGGGATTCTTCATTAGGGAGTTGATCCCCGAGCTCTATTAGCCAAAGCGGTTCTTTCCTTAACTCTGTGATCATTCGCAGTTCAGTGTGTCTCACCCTCCAAGTGCAGCATGCCCCCAGTCG
>NC_036863.1:49533293-49534784 GCF_002910315.2 Salvelinus sp. IW2-2015 | reverse complement strand
CACAAATTCTGACAAACTCCAAGCATTGATATTGCAAGAATGGGCTGCCTTCGGTCAGGATGTGGCCCAGAAGTTAATTGACAGCATGCCAGGGCGGATTGCAGAGGTCTTGAAAAAGAAGGGTCAACACTGCAAATATTGACTCTTTGCATCAACTTCATGTAATTGTCAATAAAAGCCTTTGACACTTATGAAATGCTTGTAATTATACTTCAGTATTCCATAGTAATATCTGACAAAAATATCTAAAGACACTGAAGCAGCAAACTTTGTGGAAATTAATGTGTCATTCTCAAAACTTTTGGCCACGACTGTACACATTCCAGGGTTTTTCTATTTAAAAAAAAAAACTAATTTCTACGTTGTAGAAAAATAGTGAAGACATCAAAACTATGAAATAACACATATGGAATCATGTAGTAACCAAAAAAAGTGTTAAACAAATCAAAAAATATTTTTCTTCAAAGTAGCCACATTTTGCCGTGATGACAGCTTTGCACACTTGGCATTCTCTCAACCAGCTTCATGAGGTAATCATCTGGAATGAATTTCAATTAATAGGTGTGCCTAAGTAATTTTTTTTTTATGCCTTTGAGCCGATCAGTTGTGTTGTGACAAGATAGGGATGGTATACAGAATATAGCCCTATTTGATAAAAGACCAAGTCCATATTATGGCAAGAACAGCTCAAATAAGCAAAAAGAAATGACAGTCCATTACTTCAAGACAYGAAGGTCAGTCAATCCGGAACATTTCAGGTGCAGTCGCAAAAACCATCAAGCTCTATGATGAAACTCTCTCATGAGGAACGCCACAGGAAAGGAAAACCGAGAGTTACCTCTGCTGAGGATACGTTCATTAGAGTTACCAGCCTCAGACATTGCAGCCCAAATAAATACTTCACAGAATTCAAGTAACAGACACACCTCAACATCAACTGTTCAGAACTCCTTCATGGTCGAATTGCTGCAAAGAAACCACTACTAAAGGATACCAACAGAAAGAAGGGACTTGCTTGGGCCAAGAAACACGAGGAATGGACATTAGAACGGTGGAAATCTGTCCTTTGATCTGATGAGTCCAAATTTGAGATTTTTGGTTCCAACCGCCRTGTCTATGTGGTTCCCACYGTGAAGCATGGAGGAGGTGGTGTGATGGTGCTTTGCTGGTGACACTGTSTGTKATTTATTTAGAATTCAAGGCACACAACCAGCATGGTTACYACAGCATTCTGCAGCGATACACCATCCCATCTGGTTTGCGCTTAGTGGGACTATCGTTTGTTTTTAACAGGACAATGACCSAAMACACACCTCCAGGTTGTGTAAGGGCTATTTGACCAAGGAGAGTGATGGAGTGCTGCATCAGATGACCTGGCCTCCACAATCACCCGACCTCAACCAAATTGAGATGGTTTGGGATGAGTTGGACTGCAGAGTGAAGAAAAAGCAGCCAACATGTGCTCAGCATATGTGGGAACTCCTTCAAGAA
>NC_036863.1:49491202-49530955 GCF_002910315.2 Salvelinus sp. IW2-2015 | reverse complement strand
GCAACACTGGAAAGCATTCCAGGTGAAGCTGGTTGAGAGAATGCCAAGAGTGTGTAAAGCTGTCATCAACGTAAAGGGTGGTACTTTGAAGAATCTCAAATATAAAATATATTTTGATTTGTTTAACACTTTTTTGGTTACTACATGATTCCATGTGTTATTTCATAGCTTTGATGTCTTCACTACTATTCTACATGACTCATTCAAGACTATCTGTAATGATGGTAGCATCCACATTAATGTACAGTGGTTGCTCAACAAAAAAAATTGAGATTATGCAGCGGGATTCAGAGGTCATTTGTGGTTTAGTATGGTACCCTGTGTCACTGCTTCAATGGGCGATATAAACCAAATAGAAACTGATAATTGTGCACGACTTCAAATTGGAATTTCGATGAGCTGAATAATGAGGATGAAGAAGGTGATTGAATTTAGAACAATAGTGTAAGAATTGCTATTCCTCTGTCCTGCAACACACTGATTTTATGAATTCATGAATTAGATCACTTTAGCTGACATGTTGCGGTTCATCTGATGAAGATGCGCATGGGCCTATTTATATGAATTCGGAGGGCAGAAATTATTAAAATATTAGCGTTAGACCTTCTCACTAAAGGCGTTAGTCATACAAAAGATCCCAGAATGCCTTTTCCGATCGCTCATCATCTTCAACCATCAGGGGTCGATGGCTTGAATAGTCTCGTTGGAAATGGAATACCACTGTAGATGCTGTGTTTTTGGTTGATTGCCAGGCGGCATTGGTGGAGAGTCAGGTGGAGAGCGACCTGTTTAAAAGATTGAGGAAAAAATATTTCAATTTGATTTGGAATGGCAAGCCAGCCAAAATTAAAAAGGGCCTATTGTCTCACCCCATGTTCAAGAATCCCTTCATCCTTTATTCAGATTACAACCTCTCACTTTTGTTTTTTTGGAAAACGAAATAATCTCAAAAAGATATTATTTTTTTAAACAAGGACTTGAAAATGAGATCGTGAACTCTGCAAACAACGTTTCCAGTCCGAGAATAAATAAATAAATAATCCATCCACCCATAATGGGCTATTAGCAGGACAAAAAGACTCTTGCCAAGGAGGGTAGTGGGAGAATTGTATCATTACGGAGTTATGTTTTCAGTTGATGCCAAACAAGTTCGATTGGGCTTAATTCAGGAGACCTACATGAAGAGATGAAAAATATATGTTTTAGATATACTGTAGGTCTTTTTATTTATTTTACTACATAAAGGTCTTCTTATTCTGCTGGCGTCTTGACCCAGTTTATGCCCTCATTTGCAATGCAACACGGGCGGCAGTGTGTTAGGACTGTAACCACCAAAGGACTTGAAACTGAACAGAGATGGATCCCGAGGCAAATGTTGCTTCTTCATCAACATCTTTATGTTGTAATAGAATTTGTTCTTAACTGACTTGCCTAGTTAAATAAAGGTTAAATAATAAATAAATATATAAACGCAGCAAAAAAAGAAACGTCCCTTTTCGGATCCTGTCTTTCAAAGATCATTTGTAAAAATCCAAATAACTTCATTGTAAAGGGTTTAAACACTGGTTCCATCCTTGTCCAATGAACCATAAACAATTAATGACATGCACCTGTGGAACGGTCGTTAAGACACTAACAGCTTACAGACGGTAGGCAATTAAGGTCACAGTTATGAAAACTTGGACATAAAGAGGCCTTTCCTACTGACTCTGAAAAACACCAAAAGAAAGAAGCCCAGGGTCCCTGCTCATCTGCGTGAACATGCCTTAGGCATGCTGCAAGGAGGCATGAGGACTGTAGATGTGGCCAGGGCAATAAATTGCAATGTCCGTACTGTGAGATGCCTAAGACAGCGCTACAGGGAAACAGGACGGACAGCTGATCGCCCTCGCAGTGGCAGACCACGTGTAACAACACCTGCACAGGATCGGTACATCCGAACATCACACCTGCGGGACAGGTACAGGATGGCAACACAAACTGCCCGAGTTACACCAGGAACCCACAATCCATCAGTACTCGGACTGTCCCCAATAGGTTGAGAGAGGCGGACTGAGGGCCTGTAGCCTGTTGTTAGGCAGGTCCTCACCAGACATCACTGGCCAACACGTCGCCTTGGGCACAAACCACCGTCGCTGAACCAGAAAGGATGGCAAAAGTGCTCTTCACTGACGAGTTGCGGTTTTGTCTCACCAGGGGTGATGGTCGGATTCGCGTTTATCGTTGAAGGAATGAACGTTACACCGAGGCCTGTGCTCTGGAGCGGGATCGATTTGGAGGTGGAGGTCCGTCATGTTTCTGGGCGGTGTATCACAGCATCATCGGACTGAGCTTGTTGTCATTGCAGGCAATCTCAACGCTGTGCGTTACAGGGAAGCATCCTCCTCCCTCATGTGGTACCCTTCCTGCAGGCTCATCCTGACATGACCCTCCAGCATGACAATGCCATACTGCTCGTTCTGTGCATGTTTCCTGCAAGACAGGAATGTCAGTGTTCTGCCATGGCCAGAGAGGAGCCTGGATCTCAATCCCTTTGAGCTCGTCTGGGACCTGTTGGATCAGAGTGTGAGGGCTAGGGCCATTCCCCCCAGAAATGTCTGGAAACTTGCAGGTGCCTTGGTGGAAGAGTGGGGTACCATCTCACAGCAAGAACTGGCAAATCTAGTCAGTCCATGAGGAGGAGCTGCATTGGAGTACTTAATGCAGCTGGTGGCACACCAGATACGTACTGTTACTTTTGATTTTGACCCTCCTTTGTTCAGGGACACATTATCAATTTCTGTTAGTCACATGTCTGTGGAACTTGTTCAGTTCATGCCTCAGTTGTTGGAAATGGAATACCACTGTAGATGCTGTGTTTTTGGTTGATTGCCAGGCGGCATTGGTGGAGAGTCAGGTGGAGAGCGACCTGTTTAAAAGATATGAGGAAAAAATATTCAATTTGATTTGGAATGGCAAGCCAGCCAAAATTAAAAAGGGYCTATTGTCTCACCCCATGTTCAAGAATGGCCTTCATCCCTTTATTCAGATTACAACCTCTCACTTTWGTTTTTTTGGAAAACGAAATAATCTCAAAAAGATAGTTATTTTTTAAACAAGGACTTGAAAATGAGATCGTKAACTCTGCAAACAACGTTTCCAGTCMGAGAATAAAKAAATAAATAATCCATCCACCCATAATGGGCTATTAGCAGGACAAAAGACTCTTGCCAAGGAGGGTAGKGGGAGAATTGTATCATTACGGAGTTATGTTTTCAGTTGATGCCAAACAAGTTCGATTGGGCTTAAATCAGGAGACCTACATGAAGAGATGAAAAATATATGTTTTAGATATACTGTAGGTCTTTTTATTTATTTTACTACATAAAGGTCTTCTTATTCTGCTGGCGTCTTGACCCAGTTTATGCCCTCATTTGCAATGCAAACACGGGCGGCAGTGTGTTAGGACTGTAACCACCAAAGGACTTGAAACTGAACAGAGATGGATCCCGAGGCAAATGTTGCTTCTTCATCAACATCTTTATGTTGTAAATAAGAATTTGTTCTTAACTGACTTGCCTAGTTAAATAAAGGTTAAATAATAAATAAATATATAAACGCAGCAAAAAAAGAAACGTCCCCTTTTCAGGATCCTGTCTTTCAAAGATCATTTGTAAAAATCCAAATAACTTCACAGATCTTCATTGTAAAGGGTTTAAACACTGGTTCCCATCCTTGTCCAATGAACCATAAACAATTAATGACATGCACCTGTGGAACGGTCGTTAAGACACTAACAGCTTACAGACGGTAGGCAATTAAGGTCACAGTTATGAAAACTTAGGACACTAAAGAGGCCTTTCTACTGACTCTGAAAAACACCAAAAGAAAGAAGCCCAGGGTCCCTGCTCATCTGCGTGAACATGCCTTAGGCATGCTGCAAGGAGGCATGAGGACTGTAGATGTGGCCAGGGCAATAAATTGCAATGTCCGTACTGTGAGATGCCTAAGACAGCGCTACAGGGAAACAGGACGGACAGCTGATCGCCCTCGCAGTGGCAGACCACGTGTAACAACACCTGCACAGGATCGGTACATCCGAACATCACACCTGCGGGACAGGTACAGGATGGCAACAACAACTGCCCGAGTTACACCAGGAACCCACAATCCCTCCATCAGTACTCGGACTGTCCCCAATAGGTTGAGAGAGGCTGGACTGAGGGCCTGTAGCCCTGTTGTTAGGCAGGTCCTCACCAGACATCACTGGCAACAACGTCGCCTATGGGCACAAACCCACCGTCGCTGAACCAGAAAGGACTGGCAAAAAGTGCTCTTCACTGACGAGTTGCGGTTTTGTCCACCAGGGGTGATGGTCGGATTCGCGTTTATCGTTGAAGGAATGAACGTTACACCCGAGGCCTGTGCTCTGGAGCGGGATCGATTTGGAGGTGGAGGTCCGTCATGTTCTGGGGCGGTGTATCACACAGCATCATCGGACTGAGCTTGTTGTCATTGCAGGCAATCTCAACGCTGTGCGTTACAGGGAAGACATCCTCCTCCCTCATGTGGTACCCTTCCTGCAGGCTCATCCTGACATGACCCTCCGCATGACAATGCCATACTGCTCGTTCTGTGGCAGTGAATTTCCTGCAAGACAGGAATGTCAGTGTTCTGCCATGGCCAGCGAAGAGCCTGGATCTCAATCCCTTTGAGCTCGTCTGGGACCTGTTGGATCAGAGTGTGAGGGCTAGGGCCATTCCCCCCAGAAATGTCTGGAAACTTGCAGGTGCCTTGGTGGAAGAGTGGGGTAACATCTCACAGCAAGAACTGGCAAATCTAGTGCAGTCCATGAGGAGGAGCTGCATTGGAGTACTTAATGCAGCTGGTGGCCACACCAGATACGKACTGTTACTTTTGATTTTGACCCCTCCTTTGTTCAGGGACACATTATTCAATTTCTGTTAGTCACATGTCTGTGGAACTTGTTCAGTTCATGCCTCAGTTGTTTAATCTTGTTATGTTCATACAAATATTTACACATGTTAAATTTGCTGAAAATAAACTCAGTTGACAGTGAGAGGACGTTTCTTTTTTTGCTGAGTTTATATAAAATATGTCTTACAGAGCCTTTCCATAAGTCCACTCAAGTTCCTTCAACTGTCTTCTGACTGTGATTAGAGCGATGTTGATGTTGTTCCGTGATGCCAGMAGATTCCAGATGGCCTTTGCCGATCGCCCWTCATCTTCAACCATCAGTGAGTCGATAGCTGGAATAGTCTTGATGGAAATTGTAATGAAAAGCATTATACAAAGTAAATGTTGTATTTATTATGGTCTGACATGTCTGCAGAAATGGTGAAATTTTGTAATGCGTTTTGTTTGGTAAATATTAATTCACATTTATGGTGCCACTAAATAAACAATGAATTATTTAAATCAATAATTTTCAATATTGTTATTATTATTAAGGGAGGGTGGACAGGGAGTTAAAAAAATGAACCCCAAAAGGTTCTTCAAGGAACCATTATAAGGGGTTCTTTGAATAACCTTTTTCAAGGGTTCATCRAAGAACTTATAGGGGTTCCCCCACAGTTTCAATTTGAAGATCCCTTATAGGATACTCCAGGAACCTTTTCTTTTTAGAGTGTAGGAGCAAATGTCAGTTGTCTTTTCATAGCCGAGCATTCAGAGKTCAAGACAGCAAGTGCGTGAGAGAGAGAGCGAGAGAAAATCGAAACACATACAGTAACGYGTGTTAAGGAGTTCTGATCTGTTATCCAACAATTAGTTTAATAGCCTGGCTACCGTGTGAAAATCCCCCCCAACAAGCAAGACTACCCGCGTGTGGTCAACTATTTCAGCACCGTTTCGTGCTGCTGAGACAAGCAAGACTACTTAGTAAACATAAACCTTCTAAAACAGTTTTTTTAAACCCTGCATTATAATTGTATAAAAGCACCTTAGATATGAATTTAGAATCCTCTAAATGTAATTAGATCTACTACTGTCAAAGGACATTTTATGGATCTGCCAGTATTTCCATTTAGAGATTCTGGTAAAGAAATGTGCATGTAGAGGGGTAACTTTCTTCACCAGTTCTCTTACCATTTTGTACAATTGTGTGATTAACCTACCAGTTGGTGTAACCGTAATGTTAATTCTCTTGAGAGGAATTTTGCTCCTCACAGTACTAGTCACAAAAGTGCTCCCAAAATAAAACTCCTGGTTGCACAGCTAAATACTTTGTTTCATATGCGACCAAATTGGTTGCACCTTAGAGCCCTGGGTGAGAGTAATTGACAGGAAAAACAGCTCACCCCTTCAGAAATAAAAGTGCTGAATCTGGGAAGCATCTGGTAGAGCCCGGGGTCTGTGGCGATACTCTGTAGAGCCTCCTGAAGGAGAGGAGAGACATACTGGGTCAGAGAGATGATGTGATGCGAAAATAAGAAAACCACACACGCACGCACACATACACTACCGTTCAAAAAGTTTGGGTTAGAGTGTCTTGTTTGAGAAACAGACGCCTCACAAGTCCTCAACTGGCAGCTTGATTAAATAGTACCTGCAAAACACCAGTCTCAACGTCAACAGTGAAGAGGCGACTCATGGATGCTGGCTTTCTAGGCAGAGTTCCCCTGTCCAGTGTCTGTTCTTTTGCCCATCTTAATCTTTTCTTTTTATTGGCCAGTCTGAGATAAGACTTTCTCTTTGCAACTCTGCCTAGAAGAGGAGTAGTACACAGCGTTGTACGAGATCTTCAGTTTCTTGGCAATTTCTCGCATGGAATAGCCTTCATTTCTGAGAACAAGAAAAGACTGACGAGTTTCAGAAGAAAGTTATTGGTTTCTGGCCATTTTGACTGTAATCGAACCCAGAAATGCTGATGCTCCAGATACTCAACTAGTCTAAAAGCGGACAGTTTTATTGCTTCTTTAAATCAGCAAAATGGTTTTCAGCTGTGCTAACATAATTGCAAAAGGTTTTTCTAATGATCAATTAGCCTTTTAAACTTATAAACTTTCATTAGCTAACACAACGTGCCATTGGAACACAGGAGTGATGGTTGCTGATAATGGGCCTCTGTACGCCTATGTAGATATTCCATAAAAAATCTGCCATTTCCAGCTACAATAGTCATTTACAACATTAACAATGTCTACACTGTATTTCTGATCAATTTGATGTTATTTCAAAAACAAGGACATTTCTAAGTGACCCCAAACGTTTGAACGGTAGTGTACATAACAGGTAACTGCCAAAATAAATGAAACACTAGTGCAAATGAGGGACACAGAGCACAAAACATTAGGAACACCTTCCTAATACTGAGTTGCACCCCCTTTTGCCCTCAGAACAGCCTCWATTCGTCGGGGCATGGACTCTACAAGGTGTTGAAAGCATTACACAGCGATGCTGGCCTATTTTGACTCCAATGCTTTTCACAGTTGTGTCAAGTTGGCTGGATGTCCTTTGGGTGGTGGACTATACTTGATACACACAGGAAAATGTTGACCACCCCGCTAACTAGCTAGCCATTTCATATCGGTTACACGAGCCTAATCTCGGGAGTTGATAGGCTTGAAGTCATAAACAGCTGCTGGCAAACGCACAAAAGTGCTGTTTGAATGAATGCTTACGTGCCTGCTGCTGCCTACCATCGCTCAGTCAGACTGCTCTATCAAATCATAGACTTAGTTATAACATGATAACACACAGAAATACGAGCCTTAGGTCATTAATATGGTTGAATCCGGAAAYTATCATCTCGAAAACAAGACGTTTATTCTTTCAGTAAAATACGGAACCGTTCCGTATTTTATCTAACGGGTGGCATCCATAAGTCTAAATATTCCTGTTACATTGCACAACCTTCAATGTTATGTCATAATTACGTAAAATTCTGGCAAATTAGGCGGCCCAAACTGTTGCATATACACTGACTATGTGTGCAATGAACGCAAGAGAAGTGACAATTTCACCTGGTTAATATTGCCTGCTAACCTGGATTTCTTTTAGCTAAATATGCAGGTTTAAAAATATATACTTCTGTGTATTGATTTTAAGAAAGGCATTGATGTTTATGGTTAGGTACACATTGGAGCAACGATACGCACCGCATCGATTATATGCAACGCAGGGCACGCTAGATAAACTAGTAATATCATCAACCATGTGTAGTTAACTAGTGATTATGATTGATTGATTGTTTTTTTTATAAGATAAGTTTAATTCTAGCTAGCAACTTACCTTGGCTTACTGCATTCGCGTAACAGGCAGTCTCCTCGTGGAGTGCAATGTAATCAGGTGGTTAAAGCGTTGGACAAGTTAACTGTAAGGTTGCAAGATTGAATCCCCCGAGCTGACAAGGTAAAAATCTGTCATTCTGCCCCTGAACGAGGCAGTTAACCGAGGCAGTTAGGCCGTCATTGAAAATAAGACTTGGCTAGTTAAATAAAGGTGGAGAATTATTATTRTATATTTTTTTAATCTGCCAAATCGGTGTCCAAAAACACAGATTTCCGATTGTTATGAAAACTTGAAAATCGGCCCTAATTAATCGGCCATTCCGATTAATCGGTCGACCTCTAGATTCCACACAGGTGTGGTTAAGCAAGTAACATCCTATCATGCTTAGGGACATACAAATGCCCAGTTGACCATTATTTAGGCTACCATGGCTAGAAGAGCGACTTTTAAAACCTTCCCCAACCAGAAACCGTGGATTGATGGCAGCATTCGTGCACTGAAAGCGCGAATCACTGCTTTTAATCAGGGCAAGGCGAACGGAAACATGACCGAATACAAACAGTGTAGCTATTCCCTCCGCAAGGCAATCAAACAAGCTAAGCGTCAGTATAGAGACAAAGTAGAGTCGCAATTCAACGGCTCAGACACGAGAGGTATGTGGCAGGGTCTACAGTCAATCACGGACCACAAAAAGAAAACCAGCCCTGTCGCGGACCAAGATGTCTTGCTCCCAGACAAACTAAACAACTTCTTTGCTCGCTTTGAGGACAATACAGTGCCACCGACACCGCCCGCTACCAAAACCTGCGGGCTCTCCTTCACTGCAGCGAACGTGAGTAAATCATTTAAACGTGATTAACGCTCACAAGGCTGCCGGCCCAGACGGCATCCTTAGCCGCGTCCTCAGAGCATGTGCAGACCAGCTGGCTGGTGTGTTTACGGACATATTCAATCAATCCTTATCCCAGTATGCTGTTACCACATGCTTCAAGAGGGCCACCATTGTTCCTGTTCCCAAGAAAGCTAAGGTAACTGAGCTAAACGACTACCGCTCCGTAGCACTCACTTCCGCCATCATGAAGTGCTTTGAGAGACTAGTCAATGACCATATCACCTCCACCCTACCTGACACCCTAGACCCACTCCAATAGGTCCACAGACGACGCAATCGCAATCACACTGCCCTAACCCATCTGGACAAGAGGAATACCTATGTAAGAATGCTGTTCATCGACTACAGCTCAGCATTTAACACCATAGTACCCTCCAAACTCTGACCCTGGGTCTCGACYCCGCCCTGTGCAACTGGRTCCTGGACTTCCTGACGGGCCGCCCCCAGGTGGTGAGGGTAGGAAATAACATCTCCACCCCGCTGATCCTCAACACTGGGGCCCCACAAGGGTGCGTTCTCAGCCCTCTCCTGTACTCTCTTGTTCACCCATGACTGCGTGGCTATGCACGCCCCCAACTCAATCATCAAGTTTGCAGACAACACAACAGTGGTAGGAATTATTACCAACAACGACGAGACGGCCTACAGGGAGGAGGTGAGGGCCCTCGGAGTGTGGTGTCAGGAAAATAACCACACACTCAATGTCAACAAAACAAAGGAGATGATTGTGGACTTCAGGAAACAGCAGAGGGAGCAGCCCCCTATCCACATCGACGGGACAGTAGTGAAGGTGGAAAGTTAAGTTCCTCGGCGTACACATCACGGACAAACTGAAAAAGTCCTCCCACACAACAGCGTCGTGACCACCCGATGTCACAGGAAGGCCAAAAAGATCATCAAGGACAACAACCACCCGAGCCACTGCCTGTTCACCCCGGTATCATCCAGAAGGCGAGGTCAGTACAGGTGCATCAATGCTGGGACCGAGAGACTGAAAAACAGCTTCTATCTCAAGGCCATCAGACTGTTAAACAGCCATCACTAACATTGAGTGGCTGCTGCCAACATACTGACTCAACTCTAGCCACTTTAATAATAAAAAATTGGATGTAATAAATGTATCAGTAGTCACTTTAAACAATGCCACTTTATATAATGTTTACATAACCTACATTACTCATCTCATATGTATATACTGTACTCTATACCATCTGCTGCATCTTGCCTATTCAGTTCGGCCATCACTCATCCATATATTTATATGTACATATTGTTATTCATTCCTTTACACTTGTGTGTATAAGGCAGTTGTTGTGAAATTGTTAGATTACTTGTTAGATGTTACTGCATGGTCGGAACTAGAAGCACAAGCATTTCGCTACACTCGCATTAACATCTGCTAACCATGTGTATGTGACAAATAAAATTAGATTTTGACTTGATTTGAATGGTGAACCATGATATTTTTGGACTGAAGATCTACTAATGAAAGAGAAGGATTGCCGTTTTGAATTTGGTCTAGTTTGTGTGGAAGAAGCGGAAAAACGGTTGTTATCCATCAATAATGATAAGCCACCAGGTATAGAAAACCTAGATGGGAGACTATTGAAAATGGTAGCAGACTGTATTGCAAAGTTGTGAAGATGGGGAGAGGTACACTGCATGCCCAAAAGTATGTAGACACAGTCCAACATGGGTGCTCAAACATCTCATTCCAAAAGCATGGGCATTAAAATGGAGTTGGTCCCCCCTTTGCTGCTATAACAGCCTCCACTCTTCTGGATGTTGAAACATGTAGTGGAAAGCCTTCTCAGAAGAGTGGAGGCACTTTGAACCAAATACATTGCTTTTGTTTTTTTTCATTCTGACACTGCGGGGACTTGCTTCCATTCAGCCACAAGAGCATAAGTGAGGTTGGGCACAGATGTTGGGCGATTAGGCCTGGCTCACAGTCCGCGTTCCAATTCATTCCAAAGGTGTTCGATGGAGTTGAGGTCAGGGCCAGTCAAGTTCTTCCACATCAATTTCGACAAATMATTTCTGCATGGACCTCGCTTCGTGCACGGGGGCATTGTCATGCTGAAACTGGAAAGATCCTTCCCTAAACTGTTGCCACAAAGTTGGAAGCACAGAATCGTCTAGAATGTTATTGTATGCTGTAGTGTTAAGATTTACCTTCACTGGAACTAAGGGGCCTAGCCCGAACCATGAAAAATAGCCCCGGACCATTATTCCTCCTACACCAAACTTTACAGTTGGCACTATGCATTTGGGCAGGTAGCGTTCTCCGGGCATCCGCCAATCCCAGATTCATCCGTCGGACTGCCAGATGGTAAAGCATGATTCATCATTCCAGAGAAAGTGTTTCCACTGCTCCAGAGTCCAATGGCGTCAGCCGACGCTTGGCATTGCGCATGGTGATCTTAGGCTTGTGTGCGGCTGCTCGGCCATGGAAACCCATTTCATGAAGCTCCTGACGAACAGTTCTTGCGCTGAAGTTGCTTCCAGAGGTAGTTTGGAACTCTGTAGTGAGTGTTGCAACCGAGGACAGAATATTTACACGCTACTCGCTTCAGCACTTGGCAGTCCAGTTCTGTGAGCTTGTGTGGCCTACCAATTCGCGGCTGAGCCGTTGTTGCTCCTAGACCTGTCCACTTCACAATAACAGCACTTACAGTTGACCAGGGAACCTCTAGCAGGGCAGAAATTTGACCAATTGACTTGTTGGAAAGGTGGCGTCCTATGAATGTGGCACGTTGAAAGTGACCGAGCTCTTCAATATGGGCCATTCTACTGCCAATGTTTTCCTATGGAGATTGCAATGGCTGTGTGCTCAATTTTATACACCTGTCAGCAACAAGTGTGTCTGAAATAGCCAAATCCACTAATTAAGCCATGTGGTGTAGCTATTCTATTTGTATTGTTTATTTCACAGTCTTTTGCTCATCTTTATCAAGTGTGCCAATCATTTTGGAGGAGACACATATACACACACACAACTCTTTCTTACATGCACGCGCACATACACACACACACAAATGCACACTCGATAAACAGTTGACTCACAGCTCTCTTGGCCTCACAGGACCCGACGCAGGCCTCCGTGATCTCCTTGTAGTAGAGCTGCTGTTCCACTGAGAGCTCGTGAGTACTGCGGGGCTTCATCCTCATCAGACCATCCTTCTTACCTGGGAACGGGGCGTAAAAAAACACACAGGGAAAGAGAGAGAGATGCAAACAAACGTTTATTAATTAGGAATTGCTTTTCCTTAAAATGGGGCTATCTGCAGCTGCTACATCAATTGTTGGACTTATAAGTTAATGATATGTACCCATTGATTCTTGAAGAATATAACTTAGAAATGCCTCATGAGCTTAGTTCAACTGTTGTACCCCATCAGAACCCTGTTACGTTCCCCAACAAGAAACCCAAGTCGCTCAAACAGAAAGGGGAACTAACAAAGAGTCACTGACCAACATCCAAAACAGGTGGGGTATTAGGAGGGGTTCTGAAAGACACTCATGGCAGTGTTGTCGTGGAAATATTTGGTCAATCATATTTCACAAATACCGGAGCCTGTGAGTTCAAATAGACTTTTCATTACTTCATAACAAAAGCCGAGCTGGTTCATGAATACAACTGCCTTCCAGTCTTGGCACAGACTACTTATACATTTGTCCTCCTTATGTCACACTCATAGTAACTCCTCTTAATGGCTCATCACCTCTGTCATTTAGCCACCGTTATAATATTGCCTCCATATTAGGACATGGAACCCGTAGAGCCACAGAAAGACACAAATAGACCTGCACTCGCCTTAAGCCAGGTTCATGCATGTAGGACCATAGTAACAGACCTTGGCACTCTACAGGAATAACCATACATGTCATCCTGCTAACTCCTCTGAAAGGGACACCCTTGTTCTGGAAAAGACCCAAGATGTGTAACCACAGCAACAGTACATAGTAGGCCATAACACAGTTACAGGAATAACCAGTCGTGTCCAACCCCCAGACAGGTTCATGTCTAATGGTGTCTAATGACCCAGAGCACATATAGAGTGCACTAGTTTTGCTGGCTCCTTCTGAAATAAATAATTGCCACATATGTACTGAAAAATTCAGTGCTAGTCAACTTTCAGTGTCCACTGAAAGTTGACTAGCAACAGCAACTTAAGACACTCACCATGAGCGCACACTAAATTTGCCCAAGAAGAGGCAAACAAAAGAAAAACCTACACCAGGAAGCAAACCAAAAAGGTGGAGCAAAATGAAATCGGGGAAATCAGTTCAAGGATTGTTGGTCTAGAAATCAAAATAGGGAGAGCCAACTAAAGGTATTAACCCTCTGCATCTATTAAAACCACTGGAGCACTTGGCCAGCCACTCTTAAATAGCACCTGGGACAGCACAGGTGAAATACCTTCCCACTAACGAGATGGCAAACAGCACAGATGTAACGCATACTGACTATTGGTGCGCCCTTTGTGCTAACAAGCTATACGTGCTAAAGTCCAATCTCAAAACAAATGTAAAAACCAAAGCCTATAACAACCCAACATATAAGCTTGTTTTACGCCAAAGTAAATGTAAAAAATAAAACACTGTATAATAGCCTCAAAACATGGTTAAAATGTTGATATCTTAGATGGTCATGCATCCATATCAAATCAAATTTCATTTGWCACTTGCGCCAAATACAACAGGTGTAGGTAGACCTTACAGTGAAATGCTTACTTAAGTAATATGTACATGTAGGTAGAGTTAGTGACTATGCATAGATAATAAACAGAGAGTAGCAGCGTAGAATATGGGGTGGGGGGGGCAATGCAAATAGTCTGGGTAGCCATTTGATTAGCTGTTCAGGAGTCTTATGGCTTGGGGGTAGAAGCTGTTAAGAAGTCTTTTGGACCTAGACTTGGCGCTCCGGTACCGCTTGCCGTGCGGTAGCAGAGAGAACAGTCTATGACAAGGGTGGCTGGAGTCCATCTCAAAAAGTTGTTTGAATAGCCTAAAAACGTAAGGTAGCCAGGGGACTAATATGGCGTAGGGGACCAATGGCGTTCTGTACGCCAGGGGACCAATGGCGTACAGAACAATCTAGTTTAAGCTTATAAAAAAATGTATGATCTGTGCGAGGCGGACAAATCTCTCCATTTGAGGTTGAAAACCAAATGGCCAATAACCTATCCTCCTACTAGGTCTATCATACAAGCTTTAAGACAAATTTAAGTTGTGAATAGTAGCCTATTTCCCAAAWATTCTAATACGGTTGCCCTAAAGTTGCCRCTTTCAAAAAGAACGAGAATGAAAGTCGAAGTCTATAGGCTATTCTCAATCACAGCTTTATGGGAGAGAGAACAAACAGCCTATTAAGAGAGTAGGATGAGACAAAGCAATTATTATCCAGTTCTGAAGACGGTAGACTTTGCTTCTATCCAGTCCATGATTTATAAATGAATCCACTTACGGTAAGACAGCCCGTTCCTCATCAGTTGCGCCACACACACACACACACACTTCTATAATGAAGCCCCACCAGAAAGGAATATGAGAAAAGATTTGTCTGTACTTAGCCTCTGGCTAGCTTTCAACAACATTATCTTTCATCATGATTCGTCCAGATGTAGCATACAATTTCGTACTATATAGGTGGTTTCAGCCCAACTGTGTTTTTGTATTATTATTTTTATGTTTGAGGTTGGCCAATAGGGGGCGATACCATCGTATATATCACAATGCTTTATGAGTACATAATCACGATAGGACAAAGGTTGACGTCACCTAACCATAACAGGGAGCACACTTTGTTATTGTTTAAAATGCTGATTGCCACTTGAAGAACGCGTTTAAATACTGAAGAATATCTTGAATGTCATTGACATGGTTTGTTTTGTCCCACACATAAAATTAAAAAAATCTCTATTTAATATTTTAGAGCAAATAATCCAACAATAATCCAACGTATAATTTTAAGATGGCATACAGTACCGACACACAGACAGACGGATAGAGACAGTAGACATTACAAACAGAATACACTGACCTTTAGCCTCTGCAGATGTAGCTCCCTGGCCCTTCTGGATGGAGCCCTCCTCCTCCTGACCAGGCTTGACCGCTTTGAGAGGCTCTGTAGATTCAGTCTTCTGCTGCTCTTTGGGGGCTGAGGGAAAGAGAAGGGGACAGAAGGGTGATGGTATACAGTGCATTCGGAAAGCATTCAGACCCCTTCACTTTTTCCATATTTTGTTACGTTACAGCCTTATTCTAAAATTGATTAAATAGTTTTTTTTCCCTCATCAATCTAAACACAATACCCCATAATGACAAAGTATTCAGACTCTTTACTCGGTCCTTTGTTTAAGCACCTTTGGCAGCGATTACAGCCTCGAGTCTTCTTGGGTATGACGCTACAAGCTTGGCACACCGGTATTTGGGGATTCTTTCCCATTATTCTCTGCAGATCCTCTCAAGCTCTGTTCGGTTGGATGGGGAGCGTCGCTGCACAGCTATTTTCAGGTCTCTCCAGAGATGTTCGATCGAGTTCAAGTCCGGGTTCTGGCTGGGCCACTCAAGAACATTCAGCCATTCCTGTGTTGTCTTGGCTGTGTGCTTAGGGTCGTTGTCCTGTTGGAAAGTGAACCTTCGCCCCAGTCTGAGGTCCTGAGTGCTCTGGAGCAGGTTTTCATCAAGGATCTCTCTGTACTTTGCTCCGTTCATCTTTGCCTTGATCCTGACTAGTCTCCCAGTCCCTGAAAAACATCTCCACAGCATGATGCTGCCACCATCATGCTTCCCCGTAGGGATGGTGCAAGGTTTCCCCCAGACGTGACACTTGGCATTCAGGCCAAAAAGTTAAATCTTGGTTTCATCAGACCAGAGAATATTGTTTCGCATGGTCTGAGTCCTTTAGGTGCCTTTTGGCAAACTCCAAGCGGGCTGTCATGTACCTTTTACTGAGGAGTGGCTTCCGTCTTGCCAAACTACCATAAAGACCTGATTGGTGGAGTGCTGCAGAGATGGTTGTTCTTCTGGAAGGTTCTCCCATCTCCACAGAGGAACTCTAGAGCTCTGTCAGAGTGACCATCGGGTTCTTGGTCACCTCCCTGAACAAGGCCCTTCTCCCCCGATTGCTCAGTTAGGACGGGCAGCCAGCTCTAGCAAGAGTCTTGGTGGTTCCAAACTTTTTCCATTTAAGAATGATGGAGACCACTGTGTTCTTGGGGACCTTCAATGCTGAAGACATTTTTTGGTACCCTTCCCCAGATCTGTGCTTCGACACAATCCGGTCTCGGAGCTCTACAGACAATTCCTTCGACCTCATGGCCTGGTTTTTGCTCTGACATGCACTGTCAACTGTGGGACAGGTGTGTCCCTTTCCAAATCATGTCCAATCCATTGAATGTACTACAGGTGAACTCCAATCAAGTTGTAGAAACATCTCAAGGATGATCAATGAAAACAGGATGCACCTGAGTTCAATTTCAAATGGGTCTGAATACTTATGTAAATAAGGTATCTGTTTTTTATTGGTAATACATTTGCGGGGGGGGGGGGACTGTTTTCACTTTTCATTATGGAATATTGTGTGTAGATTGCCGAGGAATTTTTTATTTATTATTTAATCCATTTTAGAATAAGGCTGTACCTTAACAAAATGTGGAAAAAGTCAAGGGGTCTGAATACTTTCCGAAGGCACTGTATACATAGTGTAAATATACACATACTGCAAATGTGGTTGTTTGAAGAATGATGCTGCTTTTCTCAAGTAGATGATAGAGAAAGACGGACATAGACAAACACAGACAGACAAACAGACGTCTCACCTGGGGGTGGGTTCTCTGGTATAGCAGGCTGGACACCTTCAATACTTAACCAGTGAGCTGAGGAACAGAAAACAAGAGAGAGGAGAGTTACAAGAGCTTGTATGATCAACAAAATCAAAAACTGTCATAGGACGTGTAGATAACACAGTACACGTGAATCTTCTTACTCAATGCAATCAACATCAGTAAAGGTATACCTTTGAAATAGTTTAAGATAGAGATATATATATATAAATCTCTCTCTATATATATCTATATTAGTTGCGTTTTTATAACCCCCCCCCCAAAAAACACAATAATAATACCTTTGAGAGAAACGTCAAGGGGGACTCTAGGGAGGGGTGTGTTGATGATGTCACTGAGGTCCACCTCATTCTCCTCGTAGAAGTGAAGCTCTCTCCCTCCTCCACTGGCGAAGCGGAACGGGATGAATTCCTGCGACTGGAAGCCATAGAGAGGCTGTGGAGGAGAGAGGACAGAGAGGCGGCCGCTATGAACCCAAGCACTGGGATGACTAATATTGTGATGGCTGTATAGATACAGACAAACTGAAATGGTGCAGGGACCAGTGTAGTGACTTCCATCAATAACTACAATGCCTTCGGAAAGTATTCAGACCCCTTGACTTTTTCCACATTTTGTTAGGTTAAAAATGTATTCTAAAATGTATTTAATCGTTTCCCCTCCCCTCAATCGACACACAATACCCCATAATGACAAAGCAAAAACAGGTTTTTAGAAATGTAAGCAAATGTATAAAAAAAAAATATATATATGAAATATCACATTTACGTAAGAATTCAAACTCTTTACTCAGTACTTTGTTGAAGCACCTTTGGCAGCAATTACAGCCTTGAGTCTTCTTGGGTAGGATGCTACAAGCTTGGCACACATGTATTTGGGGATTTTCATCCATTCTTCTCTGCAGATCCTATCAAGCTCTGTCAGGTTGGATGGGGAGCGATGCTGCACAGGTATTTTCAGGTCTCTCCAGAGATGTTCGATCGGGTTCAAGTCCGGGCTCTGGCTGGGCCACTCAAAGATATTCAGAGACTTGTCCCGAAGCCACTCCTGCGTTGTCTTGGCTGTGTGCTTAAGGTCATTGTCCTGTTGGAAGGCGAACCTTCACCCCAGTCTGAGGTCCTGAGCGCTCTGGAGCAGGTTTTCATCAAGGATCTCTCTGTACTTTGCTCCGTTCATCTTTGCCTTGATCCTGACTAATCTCCCAGTCCCTGAAAAACATCTCCACAGCATGATGCTGCCACCACCATGCTTCACTGAAGGGATGGTGCCGGGTTCCCCCCAGACGTGACACTTGGCATTCAGGCCAAAAAGTTCAATCTTGGTTTCATCAGACTAAAGAATCTTGTTTCTCATGGTCTGAGGGTCTTTAATGCCTTTTGGCAAACTCCAAGTGGGCTGTCATGTGCCTTTTACTGAGGAGTGGCTTCCGTCTGGCCACTCTACCATAAAGGCCTGATTGGTGGAGTGCTGCAGAGATGGTTGTCCTTCTAGAAGATTGTCCCATCTCCACAGAGACACTCTAGAGCTCTGTCAAAGTGACAATCGCTGACCAAGGCCCTTTTCCTCAGATTGCTCAGTTTGGCCGGGCAGCCAGCTCTAGGAAGAGTCTTGGTGGTTCCAAACTTTTTCCATTTAAGAATGATGGAGGCCACTGTGTTCTTGGGGACCCAGATCTGTGCTTCGACACAATCCTGTCTCGGAGCTCTACAGACAATTCCTTCGACCTCATGGCTTGGTTTTTGCTTTGACATACACTGTCAACTGTGGGACCTTATATAGACAGGTGTGTGCCTTTCCAAATCATGTCCAATCAATTGAATTTGCCACAGGGGGACTACAATCAAGTTGTATAAACAGCTCAAGGATGATCAATGGAAACAAGATGCACTTGACCTCAATTACGTGTCTCAGAGCAAAGTGTCTGAATACTGATGTAAATATGTTATCTGTTGTTTTTGCAAAAACGTTTAAAAAACTGTTTTCGCATTATGGGGTATTGTGTGTAGATTGCTGACCATTTTATCCATTTTAGAATAAGGCTGTAACGTAACAAAATGTGGAAAAAGTCAAGGGGGTCTGAATGTTTTCCAAAGGCACAGTATACCACCAATTGATTGATATCATTAAATTGACAAGTCTGCTTATGCAAATTAAACCTGAAATGCTCCTTTCAATATAGCCTATATACTGTACTTCATTGAGGTCCTGCAAAAAGTTCTCCAAAGAAAGAACCATTTCTCCATGATGGCGTAGTATAGTCCCCCTCACCTCTACATTCTTCAGTTTAAGAGCGTGATCTATGTCGCTGGTCGTCAGTTTACATCTCTTTCCGTGGTGCATAAACTTCAACGCGTCCTGGAAGACAAAGGGAGGGGGAAAACAGAAGATATGAGCAAAGGATGAGCACATTTGAGCACATTTCATAACACAATTACCCTGTGTTCATTGGTATTGATATGAACTGAGGTGCGACATGTCAGAATGAGTCGTCCAATAAGATCACCGTTTATCATTCTCTGTTGCAAATCATTTTGCTACTGTGTGCCCTACGGATCACGGCCCTGTTCTTACCTGGGCGATCTCCTTTATTCTGTAGCTGACCTCATCGCTCAGGGCGGCACAGCTCTCCTCCTGTAGCTGCCCCACTCCTATGGACTCTGCCATGGCCTTCATTGACTCCGTGGGCAGAACCACAGTGCACTGCTTCGGCCTCCGCTCCTCAGCCATGGTGGCTGTTGGATAAGAGAGATAGCGCAGAGGTCAACGAGGAGGCATGTCAAGCTGAAAGAAAACGTACAGTTACTTATGACTATAACTACTGTTTCCTGAAGAAAGGAAACGAGGTAAAACACAGTTATGGGGAGTTTGCATGATTGCGCCTTCTACTGAAGACAATTAGAATCACGCCTGATAAGGCCGCCTTCCACAGGTGATAACCCGAAGCCCGGATGAATTCCTTCAATTCAGTACCGAGCTTCACCGAGTCCAGAACTGGGCGGTGCGGGCCGAACAGGTGTTGTACGTTGTTTCCCTCCTTCAGTAAACAGTAGTTATAGTCATCTGTATGTTCCCTTTTAGTCGATCAACTCGGTTCAACACAGCTATGGGKATACAAAATCACGCCCAAGACGACCCCAGTGGACACCAAATGAAATGGTGCACGGCAGTCTACCCAGAGTTACAACCCAACAGGAAAATGTGCGGTACCCAGGTATTGCACAATCTACACACTGCCAAATTACCCTCTCCCTCTCCAGCCGTAAGCACAGTGTACGCGTGTACACCATTAGGTAATTCCTGCCTYCTGCTGTCATATGCCAGAGAAATAGACTCCACAATCCAGTGGGAGAGACGCTGTTTAGAAATGCTCACTGTACACGCGTAACGTTCGTTCCGGACATGTAACAGCCGCTGCTCCTCAGAAGCAAACAGAGGCGGCAAAAAGGGGAAAAAGCTCAAAAGCTAGAGACCTGTAGGACATCCATGACTTTAAGGGCRAAAGATGCATTAGAACGCAACGTCACCTTAGAGTCAACTTTTTTTTTTTACAATGAGAACGTGTGTGCCTAAGTTGACAAATGTAGATGCACACAAAGAAATTTAGGCGCCCAATTAAACATTTTGAGGTCCTAAAGCTTTCTTTTTCTAGGTTCACTGGTGCTCCTAAATTAAAATCCCAGTTCGGGTCACACAGCAAAATATTTAGGCGCCCTATGCTAGTAACAGGGTTCATACACATTTGGACAGATGGAATTTCATGATTTTCCCATAACTTTTAACCAAATTTCTATGACCAACAATTGGTTGTGTTTCTATATACAAAAGTAAGCGTAATGTGGTATCAACACTTTTTTCTCGTTTTTCAAGCTAAGGTCGTTTAAGGGAGTATGCAAGTACACGTGTTCAGTTCGGCTAGCCGAGTTCAGCTAGGCACCATCTGAACTGAAGCATGCTGACACCTTTAGAGGTGGACAGGAATAAAAGCCTGCACACCAATTAATCCACACATAAAACGGTCAACCGAATCGTTTCTAGTCATCTCTCCTCCTTCCAGGCTTTTTCATCTTTGAACTTATATGGAGATTGGCATCTAAACTTTCATAGTGTTACCATGACGACCGGCAACACAGTTCATCTTTCAATCACCCACGTGGGTATAACCAATGAGGAGATGGCACGAGGGTACCTGCTTCTATAAAACAATGAGGAGATGGGAGAGGCAGAACTTGCAGTGCGATTTGCTTCAGAAATAGAAAGGAATTCTATTTTAGCCCTTGGCAACGCACACGCTCGTTGACACGCGCGAGCAGTGTGGGTGCAATAATTGAATAACATGGATTTCAACATATATTTTGCAACGCTCGCACATGCGACGCGAGCGGTGTAGTCAAGGTATAAGGCGTGGAGATCTCCAAAGCGTTTAGCCGAGGCCAAAGCCACAAGCAGGGTGGTCTTGTAGAAGAGGATCTTCAGATCCACAGAATCCATCAGTTTAAAAGGGTTCTCACACAGCACATCCGAAGCCCAAGTGGGCGCAATAGGTTTACAAACCGGCCTGAGATGGGGCACACCTTATAAAAGACAGTGTAACACCTATTTCTCAATGCCAGAAACTCATATAATAGTAACTTACAGCACCTCAAGAAAACATTCTCAAATTACAAACTCTTAAATCAATTGTTATAATAGTATAATGTTGTTCTAAAAGTTGGGTTTGAGGTTCTCCAAATCAGCTCTAACTTCGGTGGGGCACATTTCATCCAAGAACTTCCACAGCTATCAACAATGGTTGGAGGGATTCAGCAAGAAGTTGCTTCTCAAAGTGGATGCTATCACAACCATTAACGTGGCTTCTAAAGCATCTAAAAACAGACAGCGGCACCAGCAGAGACCGCAAGCATTATCAATGGCATGGAAATTAATCGGGTAAGTGAAAGAGCTAGCTTGCTTGCTACCTCTATGCTAATGTTAGCTAGCTATAGAGCGACCACATTTAGCTGACTTCTTCCATCTTAAAGCACTTATAAAACGAACCAAATGTAAACATGTCTGCCAGCTGTTGGTAGCTAACTGCTGATGCTGTCATAGATAGTACAAGCCTTTGGGAAAGAGATGTTTTCAAGGCAGGCTTGCCGAGTGCGGGCTAAACTGAACTGCAACACTTTGGCCATGGATTTCGCAGAAGCCCCTAACAGGCTGACTACACCGCTCGCGTAATGTGTGTGAGCGTTGCAAAATAAATGTTGAAATCCATGTTATTCAATTATTGCGCGTGCCAACGTGCGTCTGCGTTGCCAAGGGCTAAAATAGAAATCAGTTCTATTTCTGACACAGATCACGCTGCAAGTCCTGCCTCTCCCATCTCCTCATTGGTTTATAGAAGCAGGTACCAACGTGCCATCTCCTCATTGGTTATACCCACGTAGGTGACTGAAAGACGAATGAGGTCAGTGGCGGTAAGGCACCTAATTTATGAAAGTTGCCAATCGCAATATAAAGTCAAGAGAAGAAAAGGCCTGGAAGGAAGAGAGATGACTAGAAACGATTCGAGTGACCATTTTAGGTGTGGATTAATTGGCGGAGTAGAGGACCTTGTGCATTTCAGGTAAAATAACAACTCCATGTTTATATCCTAGAACAAATTAGCTAGCAAAAGTAAGCTAGCTAAATAGGACAAATTAGCTAGCAAGTGCAAGCTTGGACAAAATAAATGTATGCACGATGGCGCACACGGGCAGCCGGTTTGGGTTCCGTGTTAGCCATGCTTTTTTTGGAATGTTGGAATGTAGATTTTGGTCCATAGAAAAGTTTCTTTTTGGATCAAGTAGGGCTGTCCCCGGCTAAAAAAAAAATGTTGGTCAACCGAAAGTCGTCTGTTCTTTTGACCAATCGACTGTAAAAAGAAATGTATATGCATTGAGCTTGTTTGATGCTTTAAGCTCACTGAATGATGAAATAAGACAAATTACTCAAGAAGGAGCCAAAGATCAAGATAACCTGAAGAAAAAAACCTTAACCTGACCATGCTTCTGCTGGCTTTCTCTGCCAGTACTCTCCTGATGTTGCCGGTAATAGGCTACACTGAATAGTTGGCAAACTTTCTCATGTGGAATTCCAATGTATCTAGCCAATTTTACTGATCTGCATGCCAGTTATGGTTTTCATATGCATATTTTCGTGGAACAGTTTAACTTAATTTATAAAAATGTAATTTGTATCTCAATCATTGTCATGTGGTTAATCAAAATTAAATCCAAATGAATATGATACAAATGTAAAAATTAACTTATATTGACATTGCCAACTATGTAAAAATAGCTTACATAAAGCCAACAAATAAAAACATTGAAGCCTGCAGGTAGAAAATATTGACTACACATGGCCTGCCTGCAACAAACTTGAAACATTGTATCAACTACTAACTTGGGTCAGGCCTGAAGCTTGTACTAGCAAACTTACTTAAAAAAAGTCCCACCCCAGTGAGCTCGGGACAGACACAGCTGTAGGCTATATTCACAAGGGATAAGAAGTAACCAGGTAGGCCTATTTTATGACGTTTCCACTTGATCAGAGCATGACATTTTTACCTTTCACGCTGTGTGATTATGGAAAGGGAGAGAGCTGGAAAGATTTTTCAAATGCATTGAGGAATTATTGTCATTATCAATGGATGTAAAAACAAACATCGTTTGCTTGCTGTTTGAGGTGAAGAAAACATTACTTTAAGAAGCTCCACAGCTCATTAGTGGTGGTGCGTCAAGCCAATCAGAAATACTATCAGATCCCCAAATGGGCACATTTATATGTCTACATTTGCACGCAGGCCATGTAGCCTATAGTCCTACTTCTATGCATAATCAGGTGTGCGTACATACTCAACATTGACAGGAGCACGCAAGACAATGACTAAATTGGCAAAACTCGAAAATGGAATAAAATAAACCAAAACTTGTTCCTCACAAGTGTAGCATAGGTTGTGCGCTCTACAAACAACGTGTCCACTCTGACAATGATAAAAGATTGTAATAATATATTGAATGCATTAATAGAAATKATTGGAATTAACGGTACATTTACTACTGGTGATGTGTAATGGAAATGTGTAATAGACACTAACAATCAAACGCAAACAATTCAGTTATGAAACAATGAATGTGCACAAATTGGCAGGAGCGAGCATTCTGGAGAGAGATGTGCATTGAGCATCTTAGCCACACACACCTTCTTCTTGGACTGTGCCATCACTGAGGCCTCCGCAATGGATTATTCTCGGCTTCTGCAATGGATTAGTTCACAGATGGGYGCAAAAAAGACAGGTGTCTTGTGTGCCATAAAAAKATATATATATAATATTTGCTACTGCKCGACWAAAAWAAATATTGGTCGACCAACAGCCTATCGACCAAACAATCGAACAGTCGAYTAATTGGTGTCAGCTCTAGGTAGGTCAGTTGCTTCTTGTTGAAGATGCAGCAGATAATGTTACCTTGCTAAGGCCTCTTCCCCCATTACTGAATGAATCTGTGGCTATTTCTTTCTAGCCGGCAAAATAAGTGAGCTAGAKTTTTATTTGTGTACTGCCATATGTCGATAACACAAGTTTGTCACTGGTATGGGCTACTAAATATCCTAAACCTAGACACTGATAGCTGCAAGCTAAAACCGGGGAGAGGGAGGAGAGAATTCACTTTCTGTTTCATCCAGGGGTTGTAACTGGTTCAGRGAACAGGAACGAAAACTGGTTTGAGGAACAGAGCCAGAACCGAGAACAAAAGTGATCGATGATGTTCCAGAGCAGAACCGTTCTTTTAAAACCATGGGAACCCGTTAATACCGTTATTTKACGTTCTAGGCATTTTTTTCCAGTCCCACAAAAAACACAACAAAGTGCCTATGCAAAGCCCTCTCTGTTACTCAGAAACTTATTCCAGTGTCTGYCTGCCAGATGAAARTCTTTGCCAGTTTGTGTGTGATTAATTAGAGAACAATGGACTAACTTTTTCAATGCTAGTTAGTTATCACGTTTCACAATGGACTTATTAACTACACATAAGTGTGTTAGCTAGCTCTAGTCTAGCTCTCAAAAACTCTAAGCAGCATTATATGTAATGTAMTGGAACTGAGTCATGATCAAGGGCTAGCTCTGGTCCAACGTCAGTTAAGCCAATTCTCTGAAGTTCAAAGACATTCAAAGTTCCTTCACTAAAGCCGCTCCTCCTTAGGTATAATTCTGTGGGCTTAATTCAGATGATGCCCTCCTCACCTGCAAAATTTCAATCGCATGTCACCACCTACACTACACTTGTCTGTCCAATGCATGTACATAGCTTGCCCGCTCCATACCAAGCTGCTCTATCCATTGATGAAGTCATTTAATGTCGAGCTAAACTGATTTCAGACATTTAAAAAGGAATAGAAAGGAACAATATAAACAGTTACTTTTGTTTTGTTTTGAACCGGTTTAGAACTTTAATTTTGCTGGGTCGGAACAGTGGAACGGAATGGGGAAAAATTATTGTTCTGTTCAAAACTAAAATGATTTCCCTTCCAACCCCTGGTTTCATCTGCTGCTGGCTTGCTAATGTTCACTCATGTTTTTCCACATGTAATTGCTGAAATTACATTTTAACTAAAAAGTTAGGTGCCATTTGGTACGCACCAGATTACCATTACAGTGGTTCGTCCTTTAAAAGTTGCAGCRTACTGCGGCGCAGCTTGCATGGTGCCGCAGAATTTTATGGCACGYTATTTAAGTGTGAACCACTGGTACCATTAACGCTAKTTAGTGCTAGTTTGATCACCAGAGGGCATCTTTGAGAAGCATTTGATAGCCTTCAATARTGGCTGTACTAGAGAATATAAAACCTWTTKTTGTAATAACATAGTATATGGGACTGATTTTAAGAAATTTTGCTTAATTTGATGAATATTATGGTGTTTCTATTCCAAGAAAAATTAAAACCCTCTGGGTTTCCGTTAGGAAAATATGGCGCTGTACAACGTGATGATCGGGAGTAGGCTACAGTACTGGGCTATTTAACTAAAGCATCCCTGTGTCGTGTGGGAGACCGGGGTTCAATTCCCTGATGGGGAGGAAGGAGTAGGCTGTCTTTGTAAATAATAATTTGTTTTTAACTGACTTGCCTAGTTAAATAAAGGTTACACTAAGAGCATAACATTTCTACCCCCTAATTTTCTAATTCTAGTCTAAAATACTGCCCCCTACAACAGTGAGGTTAAGGAGCGCTCCGAGCACACACTGTACACTCTGGACGAGGAGTAGGGTTGATCCGATCGTTCTGTCCTAACAACAGCAGTCAAGCACCCAAGCTAACTGGCTAAAGTTGGCTAGCTTGCTAGCTATTTCTAGACAAATGAGAGAACAGCTCACTCTGACCATTGTATTCGCCCTAGCAGAGCTGGTTAAGCAGTTTTTATGTTATCCAGAGCGTTGGTGACTGCAACTGTGCTGCTGGCAACAATTGAATTACGCTTTTTCGCCAACGCTCTGTTTACTGACAAGGGACATATTCAATGGGTGTTGAGCGTTCATAAATTCGTCAGTTATTCTGTGCTCTGGCACACTCAGACGAGAGTGCTCTGAAATCGGAGTAGATAGCCAGAGCGAATTTACCAGCTACATCTATCAACAGTTGTTGCAGTGACATCATGAACATATTATTGAAATGGTTGCTCGCATTGTGGAGTMTTTTGTTAAGACATGTAGCTAGCTARCTAGCTAAACAATGAACCATAATCCCAACTCATGACATTACTACCCTGCATGAATCTGCAGGTAGCTAACCAAATGGCTCTGAGATACGAGTAATATTACTACACAGATCATACACGTAACGTTAGCTAGCTAACAGCACACTTTAACTTGAAATGAAAATGACTGACTAAATTATAAACGTGCAATATCTGAAAATATAGCTAGCTAGTAGGGGTGGGTGATTTGAACAAAAATGTATATCACGATATTTTCCACTGTCCAGACGATAACGATATAATATCACAATATACTGTTATTTATTTATTTTATATTTTAAGCCCTTCAAAGTTAATATATTACAAAATATTRCTTTTAAACTTAGAGAAACAGAAAGGGGGCATTGCACATTTTTCTTTTTTTACTTCTGTGGTAAACCTGTGCCAACATGAAACATAAACAAAGCTATATGAGTTAAATAAATATGCAGTAAAATGTAACTTAAAAAAAAAAAGTAAAACCTTTTTATTTACTTTTTTACTTTTTCCTGACAAATATAAGAAGTGCYGTCTTTTTTCAGCATAACACTGGTCATTATGAATTCAAGTTGTAAACCTTTTCAAACGAACTTCTTCAAGCAGTAACCAGTCTGTATGTTTCTCAGTTCAACATGTAACAATTCACTGCCTCCCTCTTCACAAGTTCCGTGCCAGGAACACCAGCCTATTGACAGTTTCTGGCTTCAAAGTTGCCCTGTGGCATGTGACCACATTGCCCCCACTGCTAAATGCCATCTCAAAGGGCGAACTTGTGGCAGGGATGTATAAGTATTTCTTTGCCAGACAACTCACTTGTGGGAAGTGTGAACTCGCCACCACTCCAAAGGATCAGCCTGACTGTCTGCTGCCATCATCAGAGTGTAGCCGTCCAGCTCTCACTCCATGACCTGTCTCTGGGTTCTTAAGGCAGGTGCACTACAGCTTTTCTTAAAGAAGCTCCCAAGGCTCTTCTTGGACTTCTTTGCGGATTGTGGAGCAGTGGCAGCTTGCTTCTCTCTCTCACTCTAGTCCTCTTCAAGAGAGAAGTCTCCCACGGCTGTGTTCCCATACCAGGAGGGCTTCTGTCTCGGAGGCAGCTCTCACCTTCACCAGCTTCTCAGTGGTCATGTAGGTGGTCTTGAACCTTGAGTCCAGAAAGGTAGCCATGGTGAGCAGCTCATCTGTTTCAGGGTCGGTGTATTTGTCATTCAGGTAATTGAGGACACTCATCTTAATCTCTCGGGTCAGGTTGGCTTCGCCATCATTTAATTTCCGAACCTCCATCTTGAACAAATGGAGGACCGGCTTCAGATAGGACACACCTTCACGTATGTCTCTCCTGGAGGGGCTTAAGTGCTGCCGGGTTAGATTTAAAGACCTCAATGTCTTGCCAGGAGGGTGCAATGTGCCGTGTTTTTTTTGTCTGCTGCCAGGACTTGTGTGATGGCCTTTTCCTGCTCCAGGACTCTTTCCATCATCTGCAGTCGAGATCCCCACCTTGTCGGGGATTCCGTGATGAGCTTGTGGAGGGGCAGACTCAGTTTATCCTGTGCCTTTTGCTTCCAACTATAGGAAAATGTGCTGACCACTTTCTTGCATACTGGGAAACCAGAGGTTCATTTTGGACACTCTTCTCTGAAAAATAAAAAGGTGAAAAATAATTACATATGAATCACAATTATTCAATAGAAATAACATTGCATCTGCTGTAATTACATCAATTTGCAGCATGGACACTGGACATGATTACAAATGTAATCCATCTATAGATGTACATACAACTGTCGTGATTAAGAGAGCTATGTTGCTTTCGAAAACGGGATCATTTATTGAGTAGGCTATTTATTATTAAAAGAGAGAAGATAGATTCATATCTTGAAACCACAGGCTAATGTATCAATTAGAAATAAAACCAATGTAATGTTTGGATATTGCACACATTTACAAATATGATAGATTTGCATAGCTGTATATATTCGGCTTAAAGTATAAGAAGGATCAGGCGGTTTAGTCTATAACTTTAAACAGAGGAGATAAAATGCAGAAAGCTATTGTATTCCTTAAGTTGTTGTTTTTAAGTTACGTTATTTTTCTACCTAGCTCTGTGTGTTTTGGACGTGGAAACTTACCAATAGCAATGTGTAGCCTGTGTCCGAAAAAACCTAGTCTTGTGCATTTGTTCAGCTTCAATGCTGTGACCATGTTCGATTCGCTGTCGGTAGTCATACATACTTGACGCGACTCTTTCAAGCCCCAGGATGAAAGTGCCTCCCTCAGCCCAGCTGCAATTATTTCTCTGATGTGTCGGTCTGGGAAATAAGAGGTCTGAAGGCATTTGCTTTGCAGCTTCCAGTTGTCGTCAATGTAATGAATTGTGAGGCTAATGTATGGATCTGTGGTCCGGCATGACATAATTCGGCAGTGGTAGAGAAGAATGCAGCGTTACGAATTTAATTGGCAACTCTGTCCCGACATTCTGTGTAGCATTCTGGCAGACATGTTTTGCTGAAGTATTTACGGCTCGGGATCTCGTATCTTGGGTCTAGAGTTCGAATCAACTTTCTGAAACCGTYTTTCTCCACAGTTTGAATTGGTTCCATGTCTATCGCTATGTGATACATAATTGCACTCGTTATCTCATTCCACTTCTTGCTCTTCTTGTCATAGGGAGTACCACTAACGAATGATGCCTTGAGTGATAGCTGAGTGTGGGTTTGGCTTGAAGATATCTTGGGACTTGCTCCGGGGATTTGTTGCACGCATTCTGGTAGATTCTTCATATTCGTGCACATGCAGGGTTTTCAGGTGGTRAAAAAGATTGCTGGTGTTTCCACCTTTGCCTAGCACAATGCTCTGACAACTTACACAGTACTGTTTGTTGGTCGAGGTCGGATATCTTAAAGCCAAACCAGTTCCAAACGAACCAATTCTTCGTTGTCCTGCAAATCAACCTCAATAKCGTTATTTTCCTTGTCTTCAGTCATCCTCAATGCTTGCTTACACTTTAGCGCTTGATTTTTGGACACTTTTGCTAACGAAAGGAGTTTACTTCACTAGATGTTTGCTTACTCTGCAGTTGCGCATGCTTGTTTGTTGACTTTGATTGGCAGGCAGATTGTGTGTAACGTCCATGCTTCTAGTTTTTTTTATTTGCTAAAGAAGGCATTGTTTTTAGTGAAAGATAAACCATTTGAACTAGCCCACTAGGCTGTATGACTGAACGAAACAAAAAACGTCTTATTTCATACATTTATTAATTTATTATGATATGCACGATATGGCAAAATCCATATCATGGCACAACRTCATACCGGTATTCACGTTCATACCGGTATACCACCCACCCCTACTAGCTAGACTATCGTACATGAATGGATGCTTCTCCCTCTGCCCCAGATGCCATGGTTGCCCTTAGTTTGAAGACGTAATCTGGAGACAGGTTTTCTCCATCTCCTTAGCTATCATACTCTATTWCCACTGATTTCAAAACTCAGTCCTCCAGAAAGTGGTGAGCAACACTTATGCAGTTTTAATACGTGATAACTTTTTTTTTTAAAGCCACGTTAGAGAGGATTACCTACTACACATACTGACCAGCTCAAATAGACAGAAGCGTGCTACATGGCAGACAAATCCAAACTCATCTCTCGGCATGTCCAGCCTACTCATTATCTCAGCCAATCATGGCTAGCGGGAAGGTTCCTTCCTTTTTCTGTGGCTAAACCAACTAGGCGCGTAATTTAACAATTGTATTTACAGATGGCATACAAGTTTGATAGTAAGGCACATGAAAGTTCACATGTTCCAGAAGGCATTTCTGCCAAAAAACACGTGTAGATTTTTAGTGACAAGCAACATACGCCTAGTTTCCTGAAGTTAGTCAAATATTACCTCAATCACACCAACTACCTCGTGCCCGAGTACACTGACTTGGTACCGGCATTCCTTGTATAAAGCCTCATTGTTATTTTATTGTGTTACTATTTTTTTATTTGTTAATTTTCTTACTTTTCAATTGTATTGTTGGGAAAAGGCTCGTAAGTAAGCATTTCATGGTAAAGTCTACACTTGTACTCCGCACATGTGACAAGTAAGTCAATTGTGCACCAGCAAGAGATCGTTGTGTTTGGTAGCACTGTTTCTGTAGCGGTGTTTCATAGGATGGGAGAGTTTGCAAAACAAATGCCCACATRATTGATACAAATCATCATGATATCATTCTGCCAGGTAGGTCTACTTTGCAATCAACATTTAATTGGTAAGGTTTTTGGGAAAAGCCTTTAGAAATGACTGTTTAGGCATRCTAACTGGCTACACAACCACACACAGGCGCACAAGAAGAGGCATTACTTCTTCTGATAGTTGCAGGAATACGATTTACTGATGCATTCTTTTCAGGAATTGAGAAACGAGWGCAAAGAACTACTTTTCTAATAAGTTAGTTCAATACATTTAACTTTCTGTGCTCAGTCCAGAGGCTCAACCAATTATTCGGCAGGTCTATTCCTACGTCAGCGACGTCAGTCCTGCAGAACATTTCGAATATCTGGCAGCATTTTACATTTTTTTTCATCGTTCGAGTAGTCACACAAAAAAAAAATTTGTACTTGAATGGTATTTTTTTAAATTTTAGAACACAAGGCTAGCACTGGAAAACAAATGCCCGCATTTATCTATATGCCAACAAATTGCAACAATGCCTAATTTATAACCATTGCAGATAAATCCTAATTGCTACATTTCCCCATATAGAGCGCATATATTCAGTCAATGAAAAAGCMAGTGCCATTTAAGATTAATTTATTGAAACCGGAATATCAATTTGTTMTATTATATTGTGGAACACAGTATTCAATTTCGTTTATTCTACCTGTTCTTTAGAATTGTATAAACGGATGAACAATTCCACATTGAACACGGCATGGCGATGCACGGACACAACATCTGTTTGGTAAGAAGGAATGTGCTTAATGATTCTGATGTTTAGGGGGATTATAGCCTAGGCTAACCATTTCTAAATGGCACTAGCAGATAGCAAACTAGTGCAAAATGGGTTGGGGTTAGCCATCCTTTTGTTAGCCAAAGGGGCTAAGTAGCCAGCTAGCTTCCCATCCACCACAGMCACGTGGACAAGCCCCACCCCCTCCATATTCATAAAGTGGGACTACCCATTCAACATCAGCATGGCTGAATGCGGCTGGGCCCAGGTCATCTTAAGCTCATCGACRAAGTCTGGAAAAAGAGGCAAGCAGTGTTTGACCGATAGCAGATATTCCCCAACAAACCTGAATGCCTTCCGCCGTGGGGGGAGGACGGCCACTCCACTGACAAGCGTGCAGCCGCTTGGTGACATAGCTCCATGAGCGGCGCGCTAGAAGCCAGGGATTCCCCTACTACATCCGTATCAAGGATGTGTGGCTGCCCCAAAGCCAAACCCTCCATCACAGTCTCAGAAAAAAAAGTTAACAAGCCAGAGAAACCACGTCGTCATCCTACACGAGTCCTATGTGACACTGAAGGACACCGACATTTCAGCCAGCACTATATCGCCATGCTGGGAGTACAGCTCCATGTGATTCGATTATGAACCCAGATCCACCCTCGTATCCTGCAACTCAGGGTACAGGCACCCACGGGAGGAAAGTGAACTTCTGTCTCACCAAACCTTCTAAGGAAAGTTACACGCGCGAGAGAGAGAGAGCTTAGACGCAGCCAGTGACAGTCATTGCACGAGCTGGTTCAATCCAGAGCAGCCTGAGCATGCAAGTTTCAATTAATCAATCAAATGTATTTATAAGGCCTTTATACATCAGCCGATGTTTAAAGTGCTATACAGAAGTTACATTTACCATAATATAGATAATTGAATCACATTAGGTGTCATTCTAATGTTACTCAGTAGAGGGCGCTAGCGTGCAATCTCCCTATAGCTATGTTGTACAGAGGACCAACAAAGGGAACTGTCTGTTTTCCTATTTGAGTTCTAATGTCTATGTTATAAATAACTTAAAAATGCATCTTAKAAAGAAAGCATACTGTTCTAATTCATTCAAAAACGACTCATCTTGTTTTGAACACAAAGCATGCCTCTGRATCCAGGCCATGTCCCAGTATCTAATGTTAGGTTTCTGGCAATTCACGAATGGATAGTGGAGAAATGTAAGATTACATGCATCAAGGGGAAACCATGACGTCCACGATAGGAGAGAGTTTAGGAGATCTTATACGGTTTGTGCTATGGTCATTTTCATGAGATAGTCACTTTTTGTAAATGTAAGCATTTATGTAATCAGAAAAAGCACACAGGCTTCATAATTCATAAAGGTCATGTTAACTGACTGCTATTATCTCAGAACATAATGTGTAGGATCTCCTAAACCTGTGTAAACCTATTTTCGGCGTTTATCTCAAAACCCGATTCTTTCCCCCCATGAATGGCTGAACGAACAAGCAAGTAAGATGGGGCGTATTCATTATGCCRATTGTTGCCAAACGTTTTGCAACAGAAACCGTTTACTTCAAACGGAAACCATTTTGCAACGGAAAGGAGAGTTTCAATTGGACAAATTCCGGTAGGTCCCTCCGTTTCGTTCTTGAACGGTGAACTGTTTCCGTTGCAAGAGGTAATGAATGCACCCCGATGTTCCCTCATTCTGTCTGAATGGACAAAAGCTATACACGTATGTGTTTTCTACTTTCCATAGCATAGGATCAACAGCCTAGTAATAACATATGCGTTTCTTATTTTAAACTCTGAGAGCAAACGGTAGTCATCGAAATGTAAACTTGCTGGCTAGTTAGTAGTTACCAGCAGTTTATACGGTCTGATCATTAGCTAGCGAACTACTAATCAGAACCAAAAGCAACACATACAGCAAACTCTCCAAAGTGTGTTATGTTAACAATTTCTATACAGCGTGCAAGSCAGACAACTTGGTGCATTTTGTTGATTTACTAGCTGGATAACAGTTAGCTGACGTTCGCTAATGCTAGAAAGCCAAGTTGATTAGCCTAGCMTAGCGGTCTTACCTTTGTAAAGCTACAAATACGGCCGTTAAACACCAACAGGAGAAAGTTAAACGAATTAAAAAGAAACAAATACTATTAAAATGTGCGATAATGGCTTCTTTGCAAATCTAGATCATTGCAGTATATATTCATTTGTAGGTTTATTTTAACTGCTTTATGGTCTGCAGCTCTGACCCCGTTTTCTGAAAATCCGCCATTTTGTTTTACCTTTCAAGGTCCTCAAACATGTTTACGTGAATGAAGTGACATCCTCTATTTTGAAGCGTTTTACATTTGTATCTATGGTGGTATACAGTTTTATGAAGCTGGTCTTATTGTAAAATATAGTATACATAAGGATTTCGTAACACTTTAATGTAACTTTTTTTGTTGTTGAATATTTCACACTACACATCTGTAAGGATTAGTTGGATGTTTTTATCAATCGGCTAGTTCTGACTGGCAGCAATTGTTCCATATTTACTATATTATATATATATTTATTTATTATATCCTAGTTCCTACAATGCAAACCTATCTTAAGCCACAGGTCTGTTACAGGTTGTCTTTATTGCAGTCGCGCTGCACAGCTCAGAAGATTCCTATATCATATGGATGTGGTTCGCAAACACGATTCCAAAAAAGCGCAAACACGATTCCAAAAAAGACAACCTGGAACGTCACCGATTCATCGTCGCCTAACGATGAAAGATATTGACCAATCAGATGCAAGGTCCAGAAAACATGATGGTAACAAGATGTTTATTTGGCACAACTGTACTGTGACTGGGGTTGGCATGGCGGATAGGTCAGATGGTAGCATTAGGGCAATTGATAATGATGATAAAACTATTGATGATCAGCTATTTACACCTGTTGTAAATCGGAGGAACTGGAGTAAGAACCGCAATGAGGGTGATGGAGGGATGAATACTGCTGGGGAAACAATGAGTAGTGTTGAGAGTAGACCTGTAAAGCACAAGACCACTTTAGACAAAGAGTTGGAGTAGAAAGTTCCACAGTTATGGTAGTGTTCCCAGAAACAGCAAGTAAGTACTTTCAGCCATTGCATTTTACAAAAGCAATTAGGGAAGAGATTGGGGTGATTAAGGATGCCAAACCGCTGGGTTATGGGAAGGTYGTGATCATTGCAAACATTGAAATTCAGCAGGAGAAAGTTTTGAGATTGAACTCACCAAATGGGAGTTAGCACCGGGAATGTGACATTTCACCTATGTCTAAAATGAGAGGAGTAATTGCTGGGATGTCATTGGAAATGATCATGGAAGAAGTTAAGGCTTCCCTGAAAGGAAGAAAAGTTATTGATGTGAAAAGCAAAAAGAGTGCAGTCGAGTAGACACACTGCAACTGTACTGTTACAATTTGAAGGGAACCTGCAGAATAGGGTGCAGCTAGGATCACTCAGTTATCCAGTCAGAGAGTATGTGCCGCCTCACTTCGGTGCTTTAAGTTCCAAGGGATGGGTCATTTTGCTAAGTTGTGCAAAGGTAAAATGAGATGTGCAAAGTGTGGTAGGATCACAAGCAGTGGCGATTTTAGCATGTCAATCTTGGTATGGCAAAAAAAAAGAAAAAGTGAGATGCATGCCAGCAAAGCCACTACACAAACAACACTAAACAATACATATTGCACTATAATGTGGCAAACGGTGGCCACAACCTGTTAGGGCCATGTGTCCATTATAACAAAATGCAATTTACCACTTGGCTGCCTATTGTGTCACAGGCCTCCAGTCAACACAACCTCATAAATGAGGAAATACATTGTTTATGAGGATTGCTGCTGGTGCAGTTCGAGATGTCCAGTTTGCAAGCCAAACATGGAGAAGACCAGTAAAAGGACCCTCAGCATCAACACAAACATTGTCTTCGCTGTGAGCATTCCTAGAAATGAACAGGGAGGACAATTGAATCAGGTGTGGTGAAATGTTACAGGTCAAAGGGTTAAACAGTTCTGTGTTTTGTCCGAATTCACCTTCATAAACCTAGCCTGGTGGAACCAGCCTGATCGCTTCTTACCATTCTATTTCTCTACACATCATGATATCTGAAGTGAAATAGAAAGTAAATGCAGCGATCAGGTTGGTTCCACCATGCTAATCATAACCACTATTGATAATACAGATATGCATCTGATGGTCACATATACCTTACGAAAAATGGTAGGAGCGTGAGATCAGAAAACCAGTCGGTATCTGGTGTGACCACATTGGCCTAGTAGGCATGACACATCTCCTTCGCGTAGAGTTGATCAGGCTGTTAATTGTAGCCTGTGGAGTTGTCCCACTCCTCTTCAATGGCTGTGCACAAGTTGCTGGATTATTGCGGGAACTGGAACACGCTGTCATACACGTCGATCAGAGCATCCCAAACATGCTCAATGGGTAACATGTCTGGTGAGTATGCAGGCCATGGAAGAACTGGACTATTTTAGCGTCAGGAATTGTGTACAGATCCTTTGCGACATGGGCCATGCATATGAACTGAAACAGTGATGCCATGTTGATGAATAGCACGACAATGGGCGTAGCTTATGCCTGCCCATACCTAACCCCACCACCACATGGGGCACTCTGTTCACAACATTACATCAGCAAACTGCTCGCCACAAGACGTCATACCATCTGCCAGTACAGTTGAAACCGTGATTCATCCGTAAAGAGCACACTTCCAGCATGCCAGTGGCCATCGAAGGTGAGATTTGCAAACTGAAGTTGGGTACGACACCAAGACTAAGTCAGGTCAAGACCTTGGTAGGACGACGATCACACAGATATTTTTACCTGAGACGGTTTCTGACATTTGTGTAGAAATGTTTTGGTTGTGCAAATCCTTACGGATAGATCATGGTCCTGGCCAGCATGTTTCATGTGGCTGCGTGTGAGGCGGTTGACGTACTACCAAATTCTCTAAAATGACATCTGGGAGGAGCTTATGGTAGAGAAAAAACATAATTCTCTGGCAACAGCTCTGGTGGGCATTCCTGCAGTCAACATGCCAATTGCACCCTCCCTCAAAACTAGAGACCGCTGTGGAATTGTGTTGTCAGAGTGCCCTTCATTGTCCCCAGCACAATGTGCACCTGTGTAATGATCATGCTGTTTATTCAGCTTCTTGATATGCCACACCTGTGAGGCGGATGGATTATCTTGGCAAAGAAGAAATGCTCACCTAACAGGATGTAAACAAATGGGGGCACAACATTTGAGAGAAATAAGATTCTTTGTGCGTATTGAAAATGTCTGGTATTTATATTTCAGATATGATACACGGACCAACACTTTACATGTTCGGTTTATATTTTTTCAGTATAGTTTGACAATGCGTTTCTATCTTTATCATTATGCACTGCATAATTAGCTAGAGCTAGGGGTGGGAAAACCTTTTGGCTCAAGGGCCACATCGGGATTTTTAAATTCAACAGAGCGCCACGTTTTTTGGGTACCTCCCAGGTGAGCAGGCGGTCTAAGGCACGTATCGCAGTGCTGAGGTGTACTACAGACACGGTTCGATCCCAGGCTGTGTCACAGCTGCCGTGACTGGGAGAACCATGAGGCTGTCACAATGGCCCAGCGTCGTCCGGGTTAGGAGAGGGTTTGCAAGGCCGAGAATTTCCTTGCCCATCGTGCGCTAGCAACTCCTGTGCGGGCCGCCGCATGCTGACATGGCCGCCAGGTGTACGGTGTTTCCTCTGACACGTTTGGTGCGGCTGGCTTCCGGGTTAAGCGGCATTGTGTCAAGAAGCAGTGCTGCTTGCTGGGTCGTGTTTCGGAGGACGCATGGCTCTTGACTTCGCCTCTCCGATCCATACGGGAGTTGCAGCGATGGGACAAGTCTGTAACTACAATTGGATACTACGAAATTAGGGCAAAAAAGGGGTAATTGAAGGGCCAGCGGGCCATACTTGCCCCCTCCCTTGAGCTAGAGTAATCAGAAATATTGCCTTATTTGTTAAGAATGCCGACTTAAGAGCTTTAATAATATCCTTTCCAGTGTTTTACGGGGTTTCTAATGAGTTCAAGATGGTCAGGGCAGTTATGTCATTCTTTTTCATTATAATTGAGGGCAGATTCAGTCCAACTCTAGCCTACTCAGATGTACAAATTATCAGAGGGGATATTCCGTAGATCGACCAACAAGAATGTTGCACATAGAAAGTATGGCAACTCTTTTCACATGTTTCTGCAAATCCTAACATTCCTAGATTTCTTTGGCCTTGGTTTCGCTGAGTTTGCAAAGCCAGAACCTATCGCTAGTCTTGGTTAATGTGGAATCAGGTTATCACAAGTCCCAAGGTCCTGATTAATCAAGTTACAAGGCATTCCTAGGAAATGGGCTTGCAATGTTGGGCTTGTTAAAAGGGTCTTATGAGGACAGGGTTTAGTCTATTAATATCAGCTAAACACATATGATATGTGTTGTCTGATGACGTGCACGCAACATTGGTTGATGCAATGCCTACGCATCTAGTCGGGCAAGGACTCTACCTTTGCTACTGTCAGAAATGCACACGAGACCTGCCCACAGTAACTGTTTTCTTCAGATTTGAACAAACCAGATATGCAAAATTATCAGGTGAACGATTCATACTGTGGCTGCATTTTAGACAAGCGGCCAATTTTTTCCCCCCCACTAATTGGTATTTTGACCAATTAGATCAGCCCTAAAAAAAGATCTATGATGAAGATCTGTGATTGGTCAAAATACAAATTAGTGATAAAAATATCAGAATTGGCTGCCTGTGAATACAGTCCCTGAACCCTAGGGACAGTTAGGCATATGAAGGCCAATCGGCAACACACCTGATTCTTCCAATCATAGTCTTAATTATTATTATTTGTTTTTTTTAAGGCTCATGCGATGATCTGGGCAGGAAACCTTGGGGAGTAATGACGGCAGGTTAAGGGTTTAGGATGAATTATCTGTGGTGGCAGGTGCGTTGAAGACTGACGATTCGGGCCTCGTCCGATGATTACAAGGATGATTCTGACCCAGTGGGAGCAAGATTTATTTGGGAGAATGGATCCTTGCCTTCTGCTGATCCATCTGTCTGGCACTGCGAAACTATGTCATGGATTGGTGGAGAAGTGTGTGTTGGTCCTGTTGTGAAGTCGGATAGAAAGTACACTGCGTAGTGGGAGTTATGATTGACACATGAGCGGCGCGCCGCGTTTGAGACGCCGTGGGTGAAACGGATACTGTCTGTCCCTGATGAGTGTCTTCGACTGCATTGCAGTCCTCGCCCATTTTATTCCACAATCATCATAGTCAAGTTAGGATGTGTGCGAGGTGAGCTCCCGTATAGTCTTTGTCCCGAAAATCACATATATCGATGGTTCGGATGGCGTCCAAGCGTTACTGACCAAAGTAATGGTTGAGTACGGCGGAAGAGCAAGGAATTCCTCTGCCGACACCCATAGCGTCTTGAGTAAACGCTAGTTGCCATGGCCAGTCAGAGGTGCATGAGAGCAGCAGACACAGTCAGGAAGAGCAGCTGTAAGCGTAACTCCTTAGGGACACAAAAAGCTCGCAGTGTAAGACATTAAAGCCCTCTAGTAACAGTAGCGTACCCATAGGCCGGTTCTAGCAGAGATCAGACAGTGAATACCTATACACAGTACGATGTAGAAAGCGCAGATTCAGGAGTCTGGCCCACCACAGACGGATCCAGACAGATAGTACAGAAAGGTTGAGATCCGTAGGACAACATTCTTTAAGCCGCCCAGACATGAGAAAGTAGTAGGACGAAGAGGAGCAGGTCCAGGAGCCCAGCGATCAGGCGCCGAGAGACAGATGCAGGGACACAGTAGGCCCGACAGACGCCAAAGTAGTGATTACGGAGCACGGACACAGAAATAACACGTTTCAGAAGCCGCGAGATCATGGCTTCTATAGCATTCATAGCCATGGTATTAACTGCTGCTACCGGCGGCAAGAACACAGCACCATGCGAGGATAAATCCACAGAAAAAATATCGTTGTGATTACCTTCTCTCTGCGG
>NC_036863.1:49485128-49491177 GCF_002910315.2 Salvelinus sp. IW2-2015 | reverse complement strand
GTAGCCACGGTGGAAAGCAATGCCAGCCGTAGAGAAAGAATGCTTATGAAATTCTAATTATAGTGGCATTGTCGGGTGGTGACCAGTGTTTCCGTATCTTCCAGAGTGCGGTTGGAACGCTGGAAGGAGGTGTTTTATATTCTCCATGGACTACAGAACGCGTGTCCGCAGACACTTTTTTGAATTTGTTGTGCAGGAAGCAAATTTTCTGCTTGAAAAAGCTAGCCTTGGCCTGTTATCTACTGCCCTGTGTACTATTGGTTTTTCTTGGCCTTCCACTGAAAAGTTGCACTATCACGGGGGCTGTTCGACTCGCTAATGCAGAACGCCATTAGGGATGGTTTTTTCTGTTGGTTAAAGGGCAGTCAGGTCAGGAGCAGAACCAAGGGCTATATCTGCCTGGTTCTAAATTTCTTGAAATTGGGCATGCTTATTCAAGATGGGTTGAGGAAGGCATTTTTTAAAAAATGACCAGGCATCCTCTACGTGACGGGAATGAGATCAATATCCTTTCCAGGATACCCCGGCCAGGTCGATTTAGAAAGGCCTGCTCGCTGAAGTGTTTCATGGGAGCGTTTGACAGTGATGCATGTGGAGGTGGTTTGACCGCTGACCCATTACGGGATGCAGGCAATGAGCCACGTGATCGCTGAGATCTTGGTTGAAAACAAGCAGAGGTGGTATTTTGGTAGGGCAAGTTTGTTAGGATCATTATTCTATGAGGGTACCCGTGTTACCGGAATTGGGGTTGGTACCTGGTAGGTTCATTTATAATTTTGGTGTGGAGGGTTGAGGGCATCAGCTTAGATTGTAGGGTGGCTGGGTGTTGAGCAATGTTCAAATATAAGCGTTCCGCCCCTCAGGCCGACCCAGCACGAGCTCTGAAGATAGATGGGGGGAATCAGTTCACATTATAGTGTCCAGAGCAAGCTGGGCGGCAGAGGGTGGTACCACTATAGCACGCGGCCAGGAGCAACGCGTGAAGAGACTTTGTATTTTAGCAGAGGGTGGAATTTTTAAAAAGTAGACGTTTCACAAATTGTTTGGGAAACCAGACCATGGATGTATAAAAAGAACTCTGCAGGCAGTCTTTGCAGTAGACTCTCAAACACCTCCCGCCCCTTTGGCCGTGTTCTATTCATTGTCTGCAAAATCTTGTAATTGGAATGAAATGTCTGAAATTTCTCTTGGTCTTTTCTAAGCCGGATCAGACACGGGCCTAAAACCGGCGTTGGCAGAGTTGCTGCCTTAAAGCGTGACAAAACAATACTTAGGGCAGGAGGCTTCTATTTAACATGCATTGAAGCCAAGGCTTATTACGGTTACAGAAGTCATCCAAAGTAGAGCGCTGTCTCGGCGCAATAGGCATGTGGAGCCAGGCTACCTGCAAGCGCCTGGATTCACCTCGTACATCACCAGAGGAACAGAGGAGGAGTAGATAAGGGTAGCGGCTAAAAGCTATAGTAGAATTGGTCGCTCTAGAACGTCACGGACACAGAGCGTTAAAAGGACCGGTTTTGCTGGGGGCCAATCCAAAAATAGTTTATAAGGAATAATTGCTACAGACACAAGGTATGGTAGGATGTGATATACAGTGGAGGTAAACCGGTATTTGAGTGATGATGAGAGAGATAGTTGTCTCTAGAAACCATCATTGATAACCACCGGTGATGTCATCGCATCCATGTTGGTGGTGTGGAACTGAGAGGTTGGACTATGTTGATAGCGAGCAGGGCTAGAATCTCTACAGTGAAATAAAGCCAATAAACACCTTCAACCACGAACAGCACATGGACACAAGTGATATCTTACATTAAGGAGCAGGCATTGCCTACTCGAGTGATCAATAAGGGCTTCCAGTGTAGTAGAGGTTGGTTCGGGTCGCGTGGGCGATCCAGAGCAGCTGGCCGGGTATATGGCTATCGTAAGCATAGGCATGGAGGGCTCTGTTTGTAGATACCTCGTGCGTTTTTCCGTCGGTAGGGGTTTAGTGGGGTTCCGTGTAGTGGGAGTTCCGTGTTGTTAGAGGGATCAATCTCCAAATTGGGGCACAAATAACCTTATCAGTTTGACCCAAGGTAAAAATAAAATAAATAAATAATTAACCTATAATAATAGCTTCGTCCAATTTACTTCGTTCAAATACGCAGCCTGATAAGCACAACTTAACGATAGGGCAAGGGCCTCAGATGAGCGTTCTATGTGTACGTCGGCACGGACGAGTGCCAGTTCGGATAAATCCCGTCGGGCAGACATAACGGTCGGCAGTCAGTTCGTTGAAGGCCGGCTGGGGTTCCGTATCTGCAGCAGCCAACAAAATGAAACGGGTCCGGATCGGTGATTGGAACTCCTCATTAATGATGATACAAACATTTTTGATGATCAGCTATTTACACCTGTTGTAAATCGGAGGAACTGGAGTAAGAACCGCAATGAGGGTGATGGAGGGATGAATACTGCTGGGGAAACAATGAGTAGTGTTGAGAGTAGACCTGTAAAGCACAAGACCACTTTAGACAAAGAGTTGGAGTAGAAAGTTCCACAGTTATGGTAGTGTTCCCAGAAACAGCAAGTAAGTACTTTCAGCCATTGCATTTTACAAAAGCAATTAGGGAAGAGATTGGGGTGATTAAGGATGCCAAACCGCTGGGTTATGGGAAGGTYGTGATCATTGCAAACATTGAAATTCAGCAGGAGAAAGTTTTGAGATTGAACTCACCAAATGGGAGTTAGCACCGGGAATGTGACATTTCACCTATGTCTAAAATGAGAGGAGTAATTGCTGGGATGTCATTGGAAATGATCATGGAAGAAGTTAAGGCTTCCCTGAAAGGAAGAAAAGTTATTGATGTGAAAAGCAAAAAGAGTGCAGTCGAGTAGACACTGCAACTGTACTGTTACAATTTGAAGGGAACCTGCAGAATAGGGTGCAGCTAGGATCACTCAGTTATCCAGTCAGAGAGTATGTGCCGCCWCCACTTCGGTGCTTTAAGTGCCAAGGGATGGGTCATTTTGCTAATGTGTGCAAAGGTAAAATGAGATGTGCAAAGTGTGGTAGGGATCACAAGCAGTGGCGATTTTAGCATGTCAATCTTGGTATGGCAAAAAAAAAAAAAAAAAGTGAGATGCATGCCAGCAAAGCCACTACACAACACAACACTAAACAATGCATTATAATGGTGGCAAACGGTGGCCACGATCTGTTAGGGCCTACATAAAGCTGGATCCTTACCACCGTTACACCTGGCTATCAGCGGAGCTTTGTCTGTCAGCGAAACAGTTCATTCAGCCTCATATACTGCCATTTTAGAAAACATAGCTGATATGGATGACTTGCCAATGTATTCAAACTTTTCTGGTCCATGGCCTTATCCCCTTTTTCGTGATAGACAATTGGTAGTTACGATCTTGTCTCATTGCTGCAACTCCCCTACGGACTCGGCGAAGGTCGAGAGCCAAGCCGCAATGCTTCTTGACACACTGCTCGCTTAACCCGGGAACCCAGCTGCACCAATGTGTCGGAGGAAACACTTTCGAACTGATGACCGAAGTCAGCTTGCCGGCATCTGGCCGCCACAAGGAGTTGCTAGAGCACAATGAGACATGGACATCCCGGCCGGCCAAACCCTCCCCTAACCCGGACGATGCTGGGCCAATTCTGCGCCGCCTCATGGGTCTCTTGGTCACAGCCGGCTGTGACACAGTCAGGGATCGAACCCGAGGCTGTAGTGGCGCCTTAGCACTCATTGTTGGATTTGCGATTTCTAACTTGTAATGTTTATGTCCAATGGCCGATGAGCACCAATATGTTTTAATCTATAATTTATCTTCATATGACAAGGATGGAAAAGGATTTGCCAGTAGATTGCTGACTTGATGCATGATGACAGCTTTTCTAGCTTACTAGCTAAGATTTTGAAAGTATGATCTTGACATGATCAGTCCAATCAAAGCTACAATAGATATAATGTGATTTGACATCATTTTATCTGTGGCCAATGACCTTGAGCCTTCTTGGATGGGCACTTCTAATGTAAGTCTATGGCAGCCCCCAAGGGGCTTGCATTTTCTAGCTCTACCTGTAGATTTTGCCGTGACGTAGTGTCCTCATGAGTGACAGAACACTGAGCCAATCACGGAGCAACTAGAGAAAATGACCAACCCCTATGCACCATATCATCCGCTGGCTGCCCCACCACAACAGAAAGCACTGAGCTAGGCTGAAACAGCTACATTTTGGAGCTGCCTTATTCAAGAAAGCTAAAAAGATACCATGTCTGTATGCAGCTTTATTAACTCAATGATTTTTTTACATTGTTTGCAAAGTGATATGTGACACGTATTAATGCCAAAATAATATGCAAGCTAAACAGGTGGGGCTCTGCATGAATGCATCATCCACCACTGATCACAAGTATGGGAAATGTGAGCCTGATGCTAAAGTTAAATGTTGTAACTCTGACGGAGAACAGTGCAGCATATGGAGGATGTGAAGTACAACGGAAAGCCATGGAAGCGCGGAGGTACAACCTTACAAACAATGTATCCTATGCTGAGGCTTAGGATGTTCAAAAAAGTGTTCAAAATACTCCAGATACAACATGGATAGTGGTCGCTCCGAGGACGCCAGTGGAACCTCAGCTGATTGTTAATGTGATATGCAAGCATAAATGATCGATTACAGAGAACCATGGTAGTAGATCGTGTAGACTTCTTGGCCTTTATGTGTAGGGCAATCAATATGACTGCAACACATAAGAGCAGGACTGCACAAATAAAATAAGTAGTGAAGGCAGCCAAAGACATTCTGGGGATTTCTGAAGTTACGGTAGAAGTGATACATCGGATGCTGAACCAAATAGCAAATGATGATCAGGATAATACATAGTATTATGGTGTTCCTTGTTGCACAATGGAACGCTAGGAGTTTGATAGCCAAAGGAATTTAATAAGTTTATACATGATTTAGATGTTTCATCCGATGTGGTGTGTGTATACAATAAACATTTCTTAAACCTCAATTGGATTATATTATACCTGGGTTTATCTCTGTGAGAAGTGATAAGATAGAAGGTTCAGGTGGTGGGTGTGCTACATTTATCAAATAAATTGTAGCACATAAAGCAATTAATGGTTTCAAAGAACATGAATGTGTGGCAGTGGAGATTTGTAGAGAAGGGGGTAATATCACATTGTTGAATTACAATAATCCTTTTATGCCCATTTCTGTATGTATATATATATGTATATATGTATATATGTATTAATATATGTATTAATGTATAAATATATTTTTTTACCTTTATTTAACTAGGCAAGTCAGTTAAGAACAAATTCTTATTTTCAATGACGGCCAAGGAACAGTGGGTTAACTGCCTTGTTCAGGGGCAGAACGACAGATTTTCACCTTGTCAGCTCGGGGTTTGATCTTGCATCCTTTCAGTTACTAGTCCAATGCTCTAACCACTAGGATACCTGCCACCCCAATGAATTAAACAAAGTTGTGAAATCCAGTTCAGATGATAAGGAGATAAAGTGTGGAGATGTAAATGTGCATAACCGCTTGTGAGGCAGCAATATCACAGATGACAATAGTTTAGTGGTTAAAACTTCTTATGGCTGCAAGTCGTTTAACGGGGATCAATATTCGACAACAAAGCCAGTGAAAATGCAGGTTCGCGCAAATTCAAACAACAGAAATTCTCATAATTAAAAATTCCTTCAAACGATACATGTATTTTTATACCATTTTAAAAGGTTAATCTGGTGTTAATCCCACCCAAAGTGTCCTATTTCAATATAAGGCTCTTCAGCGAAAGCACCCACTAACACGATTGTTTAGGTCACCGCAAAATCACAAACACAGATCATTTTTTCCAGCCAAAGAACCAGGAGTCACCAAAAAGCAGAAATAGAGATAAATAAATCACTAACCTTTCATGATATTCATTCGAATGACACTCATTGACTTCAGTTACACAATACATATATGTTTTGTTCCGATAAAGTAATATTTAAATACAAACCTCAGTTATCTCTCTCTTTTTGT